>NW_026992543.1:0-55672 GCF_028769735.1 Zonotrichia leucophrys gambelii
AGTCAGAAAATAAACTTCCCTTTTTTCCCTTCACCTGGAGAACAGCGGTGTGAACTTGTGTTCTTTCGTGTCCTATAGTGACATCTGGTTACTGCTGGCGTGTACTGCAGCCTAGGCTGAGACACAGAGTCTGGATCGCCGGTGAGGTTGTATTCTCCTCCCTCTTTGGTGCTCTGCATGCTGTTCTGGTGGTGATGCAACCTCTGCGGGTTTTGAGGAGGATTCCCTCATTTTGGACCTCTGGAGGGGGGTCATGGAGTGCAAACAGGTTTCCGTTTCCTGGAGTGATTTTCAGAGGTTATTCCTGCGGGTCAGAGAGCGGGAGTTCTTTTCGGTCCCTGGGAAGGCGTTCTCCAGGGAGGCGTGGTCTCTTGTGGGGGTCCGCCTCATGGAGGCCCTCTTTGATGATTGCACTGTAGACGTGGGATCGCTGCTGGTGCAGTGGGAAAAGTGTGAGGAGCTTTGGCAGGGGTCTGGTTCTTGTATCCATAGGAGTTCCCAGGGGAGCCCTTCTGTCTCGGACATGGATGAGGGGGAGTTTGAGTTTCTGTGCGATGTGGAGTCCCCCTCCGCGCTCTGGGACAGTGTGCTGGGGGGCGGATCTGACTGGAGGGATGGCGATTGTTCCCCCGTGGTGGATTGGGCTGGCTCCTGGCGAGCTGGCCCCGAGTACAGGGGGCGGAGCCCAGTGGGCTTCTGGGGGCTCTGTGGATTCAGCAGGCCGTCCTCACCCCGCCCCAGGCGGACAGCGGGGTGGGGTACGTGCTGCCCCCTCTTTGTGCCTTCCCGGTGTGATAAATAGGTATGATTCGTGCTGATAAAAATTGAAACAGTAATCAATATTGAAACAGTAATTAATATTTGGGAATAATAAAATATTTAAAATTTGTAATGCCAAAGAAGAGAGGGAGAGTAGGGGCTCCACCCACCCCCCTTCCCAGCAGATGTTCTCAAGGACCACAGGACAGAAACCAAAGATACAGTTGCTAAAAATGAACAAAACCTGATTGGGTCCCCGAAAATGCTAATTATAAGGGATTTACTGCCTTGATATGTTGATGCAGTGATACGTTAGTCTTGGTTTACATTGTACTGGCTTGGTGCGCATGTGTAACCCAAAGGTGAATTAAAGGACACAGAGGAAGACTATGAAATTTTCATCAGACGACCCCCAAAAGACTTGTGCGACCACCAAACCGAGTGGTGGCACATGCGTGGTAAAGGTGGTAATGAGGGCGGATAGATAGAAAAGTGACGAACCAAAAATAGGAGGAGATGGTATTGACACATGGCATTAAAGGGGGGAATCTTTACTTGGCAAGCTTGTACGTAAAGTGGCAAGGGTCCAAGAGCCCTGCACTCCATACCCCGTGGTTATCTTTTGCTTATGCGCTATTATTGGAACCAAATTACCCCTTATTTTATTAAAATTATATTGTATCCAATTTTATATTTTTTTATTTTAACTATTCAATTAAAATTGCTACTACTTTTAATATTGTTTGGTTTTTTTATGATGGGATAATTGGGCAAACATAAAAATTTTGGTGCCAATACCCGGGACTCTTTCAACTCCGGGGAGGTGGATAGTTTCTGGGAAGGAGCTCCCCACCAGACTTTTAAGTGGTCCCAAGGCTAGACCACTCTCCCTTGGGAAAAGAGAGTCTTTATTACAATAAGGCATGAGCAAATTAGTTATTGGAAGCGCACAGGAGAGGCTCCCATCAGAGTGCCAGCTTGTAGGAGAGAGAGTACCCATAGAAAACTGCTTTGTGCATGAAGACCCTCGTGAGAAAAGGAGGCTGTGAGTATCACGGGGTTTTGGGTTGGGGGTTGGCTGTATGTGTGTGTGAATGTGTGTGGAGTGTCTGAGACGGGGGCTGGACAGTCCCGGACCCCTGAAGCAAGTGGGACCTCCCAGTACCGCGTTTTTGCGTTCTCCGCGAGGAGACCGGCCGGGAAAGGAGGGAAGCGAAAGAAAAGTGAATGAGTGGGGACCCCGGGGAAAGGAGGGGATCCCTTGTCCAGGCACCTGTGGGAAGGTCCTTGGGCAGGAGGGATTGACTCAGTAGGGAGACTGAGAAAGAGAGTGAATGAATAGGTTCAATTTCCTTGGAGGGGTTGGTAGCAGGCAGTTTAGTATGTGATTAGATGGTGAGAGGACGGGGCTAATAGTGTAAGAGGGAGAGAGAGGAGTGGAACAAGTAGATTGCAGAGGGAGACATAGGAGTGGAACAAGTAGATTGAAAAGGCAGTGTGACAGAGTAGTAGGTGAGGAAGTTGAGCCACGAGGTGAGTGTGGGAAACTAAGACTCTCCTGGTACCGGGGATTTCTTAGTTTGTTGCCGCCAGAAATGGGTCAGGGAAAAAGTAAGTTCTTTGACCCAGGGGCTGCGGATTGTGTGAAAAATTCACAGTGGTTTGAGGTATCTGGGAACCATGACAGGGGTTCTCAGGGGGAGAGCGTTCCTCAGGACAGCCCACTGGGGATGTTAATGTGGTTTTGGGATGAATGGGAATCCCGAAGGGAAGAAAATCAAGAAATTCAGAGGGCAGTGCCTAAAGGACATAATATAGGAAAAGTTTTGAGTGAGCATCAGAAAAAATATGAGTCACCGGCAGAATAGTTAAAAAGATTAAAAAGAGACTTGCAATTATATTCAGGTATAGATATTAATACTGCAGTAGGGCAGGTTCTGTTAAAAATTCAGTTTGTGACCGGATCTTGCAATGGCATTAGGAAAAAGCTGGAAAAATTAGAAGATTGGCAGGACAGGGGACTGCAAGAGTTACTGAGAGAAGCACAAAGAGTGTTTTTAAAGAGAAATGAGAAAAAGCAGAAAGCAGATGCCAGAATTTTGGTGGCAGCAGTTCAAGAAATGCAGGCAGCTTTGAATACAAAAAAATCTGCAGGGAAAAACAAGCAGCGGATGTCAGGATCTATTTTTAGAAGCAAAAGACCTGTGCATTTTTACCGCCACAAGAAGAGACACTTAAAAAATTCTTGCCCCACTTTGAAGGGTGAGGGACCCACCTGTTTTTATTGTCATAAAAAGGGGCACCTGCAAAAAAATTGCAGAAAGAAACAGCAAGATGAGAAAACTTCCCAGGAGAACCAAAGAGGGCAAGAGCTTTGTTTAACGAAGAGGACCGAATTACACCCAGAAGAGGCCTTGATAATAAAGCTAAGAGTAGGTCCTCAGAGTGAAGAAGTCGTATTCTTAGTCAATACAGGAGTTTCTCGGTCGACAGGGATATTACCCCAGGGATATGAGATAAGTAGTGAGCGAGTTTCAGTAATCGGAATTACAGGAGAGGCTTTCCCTGTTCCTGTAATAAAAGGAGTGCAAATTGAAACAGATGACAAATTTGGAGTAAATGATTTATTGTTGATACCAGAGGCCGAGAATATGTTAGGCAGAGATCTAATAATAGCCTTAAATTTACAGATAAAACCCTGTGAAGGGAAACTTAAAATTTATTCTTTAACTGAAGAAGATAATCTAGAAATTAATGACACGGGTTGGCATTCAGGTAAAGTGGGAAAAAGTTTAGGGTGAAGGAGTCTGGTCCCCTCTGTCCCTCCTGGTCAGCACAAGCCTGTGAATTTTATATATTACTCTGTGCTTTATTAATACTAAAAAGGCAAGAAGGGACTATTTATACAGACTCCAAATATGCTTTTATTGTAGTACATGTTTTTAGAAAAATTTGGAAGGAAAGGGGACTTATAAACACTCAAAGGAAAGGGTTAATACACGGGGGATTGATAATTTAGATACTTGAAGCTTTAAAAGGCTCAAAGAAAATAGCAGTTTTTCATGTAAAGGAACACCAGAGAGGGAGGGATATTAGAGTCAGGGAAATAATTTGGCTGATGAAGAAGCAAAAAGAGCGACCTTAAAAAAAAGAGATACTAAAATCATGACCTTATAAAAAAAAAAAAATAGAAATTCAGCAGGAGACACTTTCCCTTTCGCTAGCAGGATTGGCAGCTATAAGAAAATTAAGAGCAACATTTAAGGAGGGAAAGTGAGTTTTTCCTGATGGCAGGATTATGATGCCAAAAACCAGTGGCACATTAGATTTTAGATAACTTGCATAGACAGACACACTGGGAACAAGAGCCTTTTGTGATCACTTTTTAAAATTTTATGGGTGTATAAGGATATTTGAAATTGGAAAATAAATTACCCAAGGGTGTCTTACCTGTTAAAAGGTAAATAAGAAGGTGTTAAGAAGCCCTCCCTTTGGAGGATTCAAAACAGCCTACAGGCTATTTGAAAAAATCCAGGTTGTTTTTATAGAATTGCTTAAAGTGGGTCGGTAAAAATATTTGTTAGTTATAATAGATCAATTAACTTAGGGGGTTAAAGCATTTCCAGCAGCTTGGGCTACAGTTCAAACAGTAGCTAAAATATTGTTGAAACATGATTTATATTAACCCTGATTTATTAAGAAGGAACTAAGCATCCTGCAGTGGCTGTGGACTGCAATTCCCTTGAGCTCGGAGGCAGAAGAACGCCAGTGGAAAAAGAATAAAAAGACTTTTTGAATCGGTGGGAACAGCCTAAAAAGATCGAAGATCTCCTCCAGGATCACCCACCAGCAACATTATTAGAACTGATTATAAAATTGCAATTTTAAAAACTGAGATTGGTAACACCTGTTGTTAAAAGAGCTCAGAGACAAAAATGTTGGGAGTGCGGTAAACATGGTTTAGGGTGTCATCCACGGATATGTATTGTTTGCACACTCTGCTTTAACTCATGGTGAAAAATAACTAAGAGAGAAGAGAAGGAGAGACAATTGATTTGCTTGCTTTGCTATGGTTATGTATTTAGTCAGCTAATTATAGAACACATTGCTAGTGATTTTTTTGGATACCTTTGAGATTGGGAGACGGGACCCTTCCAGCAGCAATTGAATTAATAGGGAACTTAGATCAATTGGTTCTTGCTATATTGTCTATAGCACAAATAAGAGAAGGAGCAACTCATAATATTATAGACCAGTGTCTCAAAATTGATAGTTGTTGTAGAAAAGAAGTTTATATACCACATAATAGGCACATTGCAGGGGCACATTGGCACCCCGAGTGTGCCTATTGGAGGCAGCAATTTAGTAAAGTCCCCGCCCTTGAAGCAGAAAATAAATTAGAAAAATCTTTTTGTGGTTGGCACATCCTTAAAATTGTGGAAAATACAGGTTTATGGTATTCCAGCCTAATCCTTTTCCCCTGTTCTTTTCATTTAAATTATTTTTCGTTTTAATTATTTCTTTTTAACCAGCTAGAACTGGGAAATGACATTTAAAAGGAGACAAGCAAACTCTGTGGGGAAACTTATTGGGAAACTATCACTGAACTTGCAGAGAAAATTAAAAGAGTGGCTCATGTGCTGGTACAGAAGTGGAATTCAATCTTCAAAACAAATTGGTGGGGTAACCTCTTTGGAAGTGTTTGGAGGAAAAAGTTAGCGTTCATGTTGTTATGCTCAATTCTGGGACTTCTGTTTCTGCCTTGTATGATTTTGTGTTTTATTAGGCTAATTCACTCAGTGATTCAAAAGATGCAGATTGCAACAATGCCTCTAAATTCAGAATCAGCAGAAAAAGGAAAACCAAAATCTAAAATGGTATTAAAAGCTAAATTGATGCCTGTTAAAAAACAAGGACCTAAAATTGAAAAAGACCAGGAAATGCTAACTAAACTTGAGAGACAGTGTGAAAGACTAGAAGCAGTAATAGAAATGCTGGAAAAGTTTGAAGCTGAAAAGAGACAACAAGAAAACCAAAATTCTGAAAAATATAAAAGATATCAGGGCACAGCCTTTTAAATACAGCACGAATAATAATGATCAAAAAGAGAAATGGGGGATTTGTGGTAAATAGGTATGATTCGTGCTGATAAAAACTCAGACAGTAATCAATATTGATACAGTAATTAATATTTGAGAATAATAAAACAGTTAATAGTTAAAAGTTTTAATGCCAAAGAAGAGAGGGAAAGGAGGGGCTCCACCCACCTCCCCCCTTCCCAGCAGATGTTCTCAAGGACCACAGGAAAGAAGCTGAAGCTAAAAAAGACCAAGAAACTGGTTGGGTCCAAGAAAATGCTAATTATAAAGGCCTTATTGCTTTGATAGGCAGATGCAGTGATACATTAGTCTTGGCTTACATTGTACTGGCTTGGTGCGCATGTGTAACCCAAAGGTGAATTAAAGGACAACAAAGAAGACTACAGGGCCTTCATCAGTGACGACCCCCAAAGACTTGTGCGAGCACCAAACCGAGTGGTGGCGCATGCGTGGTAAAGGTGGTAATGAAGGCGGAGACAGAAAAGTGACGAACCGAAAATAGGAGGAGATGGAATTGACACATGGCATATAAGGGGTGACTTTTACTTGGCAAGGTTGTACGTGAAGTGGCAAGGGTCAAGAACCCTGCCCTCCATACCCCGCGGTTTTTTTTGCTTATGTGCTATTATTTGAACCAAATTATCCCTTATTTATATATTTCCTAAACTATTTAATTAAAATTGTTACTACTTTTAATATTGTTTGGGGTTTTTTTTGATGGGATAATTGGGCAAACATAACAATGGCAATTGTCTCCACCTGCCCCATTTGCCAATCCCTCGCCCTCCCTTCCATAGGCACAAAACGAAGAAAATTACAGTGACAACTGACTTTACCATTCATGTTTTCATCAGTGCTCGAACAGTCAATAACTGACTCACTTGAGGACCAGATGGCCACTCCCAGGACACCCCGAAATACCTTAACAGCTGCTGCCACCATCATTGTTTCCATCCTTCTACCATGGGTTGCAGCTGCAAAGGCTCTCAGTGAGCTTTCTAACCTGGAGTACTGGCCTAGAAAGCAGACCAACGCTATATCCGCTGCCTTATCAGACCTTCTAGCAGACGTGGAAACCACCAGACATGCCGCCCTTCAGAACAGAGCGGCCATCCCCTTCCTGCTGCCCTCCCATGGCCATGGTTGTGAAGATTTCAAAGAGCTTTGTTGTTTTAACCTGCCATCGAAAAGCACATTGATCCAGGCCAACATCAAACAAATGCAAGAGCAAATGAAGTCTCTTCTTACTGAAAATAAACTTGTGGACATGATGGACAAATGCTCATGCAGTGGAGCGTTCCTGTGTGGGTGGCCCCCATTCTTAAAAGTTTATTGTGAGTCCTTCTCATAGTTGTTATCATTTCAGCAGCACTGATGTGTTTTAAGAAAACAATTGACAAAACACTGGGAAATCTTTATTTAATAAATAAAAAAGTGGGAGATGTGGGAGACAGCCATGGAGAAGATGAACCTGGAATGCCATGGGAGGACAGCACTGTTTAATAAAGGTGAGAGACTGCCGCAATTATCCATGGTTCTTTGCTTGTTAATGTTAATGTGCTGTTGTCAATCAACTGCTGTTCGTCCCCCAGTTCCAGAAAGTTCTGTACTCCCCGTTCCTCCATTGGCTTTCCCTGAGAGACCCCTCCCACTCTGCCCCTCCATTGGTGCATCCCGTGTCACCCCACCTTAACTCCACCCCTGGCTCCCTTCCCCATTGGATCATTTGTATCCAGACCCCTCCTGCCTTCCTCCAGTTACATACCCTGGCCCCAGCGCTGCTTCTGGCTCTTCGCCTCTGGTTCCCTTCAGCAGAGGTTGCGTTCCTACTTGCTCTTGTTTCCATCTGCCCTCACTTCACTGGACCCTTGGATTTTCCCTTAATAAACCCCGCTGGATCTGCTCTGCGAGGAGTCCTCTCGTCCCTCTGGTGAGGCTTTGATTGCCCCATCCGGGCTCAGGGTCTATTGGGCTGGGGGAGTTGTCAAGGCAGCCCCAAGTGGAGATGCTTTTGGTGCTGCAGGCACCTGACAGCACCTGCCTGGGGAAGCTGCTCTGGCCACCCACAGCAACCAATTCCTTTTCCCAAGCAGCAGCTCCCAGCGTCCTCCTCCGAAGCCCAGAGAGGGAGCAGCTGCCCTCAGCCCTGTCCTTTACCACATCCCCATTCTCATGGAATGCCCCCCCTCAGAGAGAAACTCCCAGAGAAGAGAAGTGTGACCACATCCCCTCCTCCCCTGGGCTTGATCACTTCTTTTGTTTCTTAAGGACCCAGTCCATCAGAGCAGTGATATTGCACTGACAGCTGGGACACCAGCAGGATCACCCCACACTGCCCAGTGTGCGCCAGGCTCAACAAGGTCTGCTTCCCCCTGAATCCACCAGGCCTCTTCCCAGGGCTGTGGTTTTGCTGCATAGTGGGTCAGGACAGTGAGAATCTCCTTCATCATTCATTCACTATTTAGGGTCCTGCAGACACTTCCTCAATTTCTCTCCAAGGTGACCTCAGCCCACCAATGATGTCACAGCTCTTGTCCATCTGGTCAAGAATCTCCCATGAGGACACTGATCTCTCCTCCAAAGGCACAAAGCAGCAAAACCCCGAGCAAAATCTTCCCCCTTGGGCCCTCCGCCTCCCTGGGTGAGTTCCAGAGCAAACAGTCAAGGCAGTGGCCTGAAATGTTTTCCCAGCTGGGTCATAACACTTCTCTGATGGATCCACTTTGTTCCTGGGGAAAGAGATGTGCAGAACCCGTCACTAATGCCCTGGAATGTCAAACAGGAATCACAGCCTTGGACAGCTCTCAGGAACCACCTCACTGTGGATTTTCCTTCCTGGAGGCCCAGGATGTCTGAATGTCCTCCTGGTGCCTCAGGCCCTGGGTAAACAGGGCTTGTCAGAGATGCTGGCAGGGCACCAACACCCCCCTCCTCACAGGGCACCTCTGTTAACCCAATTAGCTCCGAGTGGCTGCCTGGGGACAGGTGCCCACTTCCCCATGTCCCTGGGATGGGCACATCCTGCTCAGGGCCAGTGCTGGCCTGGGCCCAGAGCCAGGGCCATGACCCAGGTGCTCTGGGAGGGCTCCGTGGCTGCAGGTGTGACAGGATGAGGGGCAGAGCAGGGCATATTCCCCTCTGTTCAGTGCTCTGGGCATGGAGCTTGGTCGGGTTTGGCGTCTGCAGGGAAAGGGATATCGGGTTGTGTGGATGTGGGAATTGTCACAGCTGAGCCATTCCCCAGCCCTCAGCCTTGTCTGCAGGTGATCAGCATTGCCCAGTGCTCCCCAGTGTCTGCAGTGCCTGAGATGCCAATCAGCCACCTGATCACATGTCCCTTGTTCCACGTGTTCTCCCACATGTTGGGTTTGGGGCTGGGCTAAGCTCTGGGGTGTCCCCCAGGGAAAGCTCTGGGAGGGGAGGGGCAGCAGGAGATGGGGGATCTGGCACTGGGGGCTGTTGGAGGATGGATTGTGTTGGAGTGGGGGCTGTCCCCACAGGGTCCCCTGGTGCCTTTGGCTCCCTGCCTGCCCCCCTTGGCCCCCCAGGTGCCTGGGCCCTTCCAGGGGCAGCTGTCCTGTGCAGGAAGCTGGAGGGATGCTGGGCGAGGGGGCTGGATCCGTGCCACAGGTGGGGTGGGGTGGACTCTGTGCCAGGGCTGGGCTTGTGGCCAGGGCTGGGGGCTGTGCCAAGCCAGGCTTTGGCCTGAGGGCTGGCAGGGAGGGTGCAGGGAGGAGTCCCGGCAGGGATAAAGGTGCTCTTCACCTGCTGCAGCCTCAGGCAGCGCTGCCCAGAGCCAGAGGAAGATGAAGGTGGCTGTTCTCAGCGTGGCCCTGCTCTTCTCCATCCTGCTGTGCCCCCCAGCACAGGCCAAGGTGAGGCACCAGCCAAACGCTGTCCCCACATCCTGCCCTTTCTGGCCTCCCATCCCACCCTTTTGGTCCCTCCTCTGTGTCCCATTCAGGGTCCCCAGGTGTCCTCCCACTGATCATTCCTGAGGCCTTTCATTCCATGTCCCTCCTCAATCCTTTGCCTTTCTTCTTGGCCACTGCAGAGGGGTCCCCCTGTACAATTCCCTGACTCACCCCCCACTCCCACAACATCTCCCAGTCCTGTTGGTTTTGTCCCCACCTGTCCTCATTCTTCTGTCCCCACCCAGCCCCCTCCATTACACTCCCATATCCCTACACCTCAATTCCTTTCTCCTCCCCTCTACCTCACACCCTGCTCCTTCCACACCCCCAGCCCTGTCCCCTGGGCCCTCAGTTGACCCCAGATCAGTGTCTTTGGGTCTCCCCCCACCTCAAACAGATCTCCTTGGGGGCCCTGAATTCCCATCCCTCTGCCTGTGCCCTGCTCCATGCAACCATGTGTCACCCCAGCCCCACAAGCTCCAGTCCAGACCCAGCCTTTGTTCTCCTTTCCAGGCACTCCTGGAAGGAACCCAAGATGATCTCCGGGAGGTGAGTAGGCTGCTGGCATTGGAGGGCATCCCCTCAGGGAACTGGGGGACAGTGGTGTCCCCCCATCCCTTGCTGCCACTGGGGACATCCCATTGACCAGTCAGGTCTCCTGGTCTCTCTGCAGTTGGATTTAGACAATGTCGTCGTCCTGGAGACGCCTCTGGTGGGTACCACGAGTTCTGCTGGTGTCAGACCCTCCCCTTGCATGGCCACTACAGCCCAGGCCATCCCAGTCTGTCCCAGCACAGCCCAGTGCACCCCTCCTGACAGCCCAGACAATGCCCTGCTCCAGGGCTCCTCCCCAGGGAAGCCTTTGCCCGGGGCCCTGCTGCATTCCATCCCTGTCACCCCAGGATCTCCTGGATGAGCCAGGACGCAGCCTCTGCCCCAGCTGTGCCTCTTGGCCAGGAGCCCAGTGCTTCTGGGCAGCAGCACAGCAGCTCCTGCACCCCATTGCTGCCACAGCCCCTTCCCCAAGGCGGCCCTGCTCTCCCCTGCCTCCCAGTGCAGCCCAGTGCCCCCAGTGTGTCTCTAACGCTGCCTTTGTCCCCAGCCCCCTGTGGCTGAAGAGCTGCGGGCTCTCCTGCGGCAGAAGCGCCTGGCTGCCGCTCTCCATGGATAGGTGAGCAGCGCTTGGTGCTCCTTTGGCTCCCACATGATCCTGTGGGGACCCTGGAGTGTTCTGGGTGGGCAGAGTTTGGGGCCAGCAGAGGGACAGAAAGGAGCTTTCACTGATTGTTTCTTGGGGATGCTGCTCCGAGAAGCCCCCAAGTCTTTGCTTGCACTTGGGCAGCTCTGGGAACCCCACAGTCCCCCTGGGGGCATTTCTTAGGCCAGTTTTGGAGCATCCCAGGGCTTATGGGGTCTGGGAATCCTGTGGATCTGAGGGGCCAGATCCTGTCCTGGGTTTATCCAGAACCTCAATTCTTTTCACCCTCTAGAAACAGGGGTGGGCACACGGCCCCTCAGCTGTCCCAGGGGACACAGGGGATCACATTTTGGGCTCTTTGTCTTAGGAACTGTTGGTGAAAACCATGTCCTGTCCTCCTCCAGTGGCATGAGGAGATGATCACCTCTGGAGAAATCACCTGATCCCCGCTGAGCCCTGGGCCTTTTTCCTCAAATGAGAAATAAACCCTTTCAGCAAAGCTATACTCTGTGTTTGTGTGTCTGTGTCCGTGTGTGTGTTCCAAAGGAAATTTCCCTAAATCTCAAAGAGGAAAGTTTCCCCCAGAGGCGTTGTCTTGTCCCTGTGTCCATCTGCACATCCTGTCACTCTGTCACTGTCACCTCCACACATCTCTGACCCCGCTGGCACCTCCCAGGTTGGCACTGAACTCCTCCCTCCTGCTCCCCACCCCCAGCAGTGACCATGGCAGGGAGCTCAGACCAGGAGCACCCAGGCCAGGGATGGAGAAGGAGCATCTGGCAGAGGCAGGAAGAATCCCCCATTCCAGGGGGTGTGGGGTGCACAGGGGGCAGCTGTGTCCCCTGCCAGCCCCAGGGCTGCAAACCAGGGAGGAGATGTCTCAGCTGCCTCAGCTGAATCGCTTCCCTCAGCCCTTGGCCTTGGCTGTCTCCGGCTGCAGCACAACCTCCACAGGAGATTTTCCTTCCCCCAGGAAGACAAAGGAATTGTTTCTGCCCTCTCCCTCATCCCTCCCTTTGCATTGATTTTCTTGTCATCTGTTAGCAAAACCAACAAAAAAAGCATCTTCACTGAGGTGTTTCCAAGGGTCAGTTCTTAAATGGGGCCAAAGAAAGGTTTTCTGCCAGGGCAAAAGTGAGAAATGAGGGATTTGGTCAGAGAAAACTATCAATGCTAGTTTCTAAACACTGAAATCCAGAGGTTACAAAAATAGAGTTTGCAGTTTGAATGGTCCATTTTCCTCCCTCTTCCCACTGCTCATTTCTCCCACCCCAACACCAGAGAAGCAGATTCTGGAAAGCAGACCTGCAGGGAGTGTTGGAGGCTTCATCCCAGACAGAGGAAGAAAGAGTGAAATCGGGAAAAGAATTCCAGTGATTTTGTCAATCATAACAACCACAAATAGCTCTGTACTCCAAGTGCAATATCCAGGTGATGAGGCATGTTGCTCATTTTTAATGCCAAAGCGCAGCACTTTGGAAATTGCTCCTTGGACTAGAACAAACCACAGGCCAATAACTAACCCAGTTTGGTTCCTAAATCAGGAATCATTAAACTTCTCCCAAGCTGTGTTTCCCTGCAGTAAAGAAGGCAGTTGATTGCTTTTGTCCTGAGTATCTCCTGAGTTCATGACTTCAGGTGGAATGGAACTGTCCCGGCATCACTAAAGAGGCCACAATGAGCAGGATCAAACCCCCTGGGCACCATTAAATGTTCTTCATCCGTGCCTTCCAGAGCCCAGCAGCAATTCCTGCTACTGCCACCGCTCTGAGTCAGCCTGATGGGATTGCTCTGGTGTGAGGGGCCAGCTCCTGCAGGACACAGCGCTCGGAGCTGCTCTGTGTCCCGCAGCTTTGGCATCTCCGGAGCTGCTCCATGGCTGTGAGGCCTGTGCCACCAACATGCCACAAACGTGCCGCCAACGTGCCTCCAATGTGCCACCAACGTGCCTCCAATGTGCCACCAATGTGCTACTAATGTGCCACCAGTGTGCCACGAACGTGCCACCAACATGTCTCCAATATGCCACCAAAGTGCCACCAGTGTGCCACCAATGTGCCACCAGTGTGCTACCAATGTGCCACCAGTGTGCCACCAACGTGCCACCAACATGTTTCCAATATGCCACCAAAGTGCCACCAGTGTGCCACCAATGTTCCACAAATGTACTACCAATGTGCCACCAGTGTGCCACCACTGTTCATGGCTGTGTTTCCTGTGCCACCACTGTTCCACCTTTTCCATGGTCACTCCATTGCTCCTCAAAAGCTGCTCCACTGCTGCTCTGGGGATGTTCCAGCACAGTTCCTCTGCTCGTCCACCATTGCTCCACCACTGCTCAAACACTGCTCTACCACTGCTCATCCCCCACTGTTTCAGAGCTCTGTCTCTGCTCCTCCCCTGCTCCTCTGTTGTTCCACAGCTGCTGCTTCTGTTCGAGTGCTGCTGCCACAGCTCCAGTGTCACAGAGAGGGGAATGTTTGGGCAGCAACCACTGTGGTGTCACAAAGACCAGGAAAACAGGACTGCCACAGCTGTGGTGTCACAGAGAGGGGAACGTTTGGGCAGCAACCACTGTGGTGTCACAAAGACTGGGACAACGGGACTGCCACAGCTGTGGTGTCACAGAGACCAGGAAAACAGGACTGCCACAGCTGTGGTGTCACAGAGAGGGGAACACTGGGGCTGCCAGGGCTGTGGGGTCACAGAGAGGGGAAGGTTGGGGTGGCTGCTGCTGTGCTGTCATAGAAGGGAACACTGGGGCTGCCACCGCTGTGGTGTCACAAACAGGAGAACATTTGGGGCTGCCATCCCTGCAGTGTCATAGAGAGGGGAAGGTTGGGCCTGCCCCTGCAATGCTGTCATTGACAGGAGAACGCTGGGGGTGCCACCTCTGTGGTGTCACAGACAGGGGAACACAGGGGTTGCAATCGCTTTGGTGTCATAAACAAAGGGACATTGGTATTGCCACCGCTGTCATGTCACAGAGAGGGGAACACTGAGGTTGCCACCACTGTGGTGTCACTGACAGGGGAACACTGAGGCTGCAAATGTTGAGATATCACAAAGAGGGGAATGTTGGAACTGCCACTGTGGTGCTGTCATAGAGAGCAGAACTTTAGACAGCCACTCCTGCAGTGTCATAGAGAGGGGAACTTGGGGGCTTCCACCACTGCGGTGCCACAGAGAGGGGGACACTGGGGCTGCCACAGCAATGGTGTCACTGAGAGAACTTTTGGGCTGCCATCGCTGCAGTGTCACAGACTGGGGAACACTGGGGCTGCTACTGCTGCAGTGTCACAGAGAGGGGAACGTTGGAGCTGCTACTTCTGTGTTTTCATAGACAGGGGAACGTTTGGCCTGCCACCGATGTGGTGTCAGAGAGATTGGAATGTTGGGGCTGCCACCACTGCTTTCTCATAGAGAGGGGAATCTTTAGTTTGCCACTGTGTTGGTGTCAGACAGAGGGGAATGCTGGGGGTGCCACCTCTGGTGTCACAGAGAGGGGGACTAGGGGTGTCACAGCTGTGGTGTCACAGATAAGGGACTTAGGGCTGCCCTAACTGCAGTGTCACAGAGAGGGGAAGGTCAGGATTGCCACCACTATGGTGTCACAGAGAGGGGAATGTTGGTGCTGCTACTGCTCTGGTGTGACAGAGAAGGGAATGTTGGGGCAGCCATTGCTGTGGGGTCATAAAGAGTGAAATTTTGGGGCTGCCACCCTTGTGGTGTCACAGAGATGGGACATGGTACTGCCACACCTCTAGTGTCACAGAATGGGGAACATGGTGGCTGCCACCGCTGTGGTGTCACAGAGAGGGGAACGCTGCCAAACCTCCCCTGGGGCTGTGCCCACTCCAGTGCTGCTCCTCTGTGACACTGCAGAGCCTCCTGGGGACATGGTGACACTGCTAGGATTCATGGGGACATTGTGACACTACAGGGCCTCTTGGGGACATGGTGACACTGCAGGGACTCATGGGGACATGGTGACACTGCAGTGTTTTCTGAGGACACTGTGACACTACAGGGCCTCCTGGGGACATGGTGACACTGCCGGGACTCATGGGATCACAGGGACTCTGTGACACTCTGGGCCCTTGTAGAATCCAAAAGCCCCTTTGTGGCTATGGGCCCTTCTGGAACCAGAGGGAGATGCAAACCTGTGAGGCCTCATGGAACCATCCACTGTGATCTCTCAGGGCCTCATGGTTCCCAGGAACCATTGTGACACTGCAGGACTAAGTGGCACCAAGGGGACATTGTGACACTGTGGAGTTCATGGAACTAAGGGGATGCTGTGACACTCTGGTGCCTAAAGATGTTCATTGTGACCCTGTGGCTTGTGGAAACAAGGGGACACTGTGACACTGTGGGGTCTCAGGGAATCCAGAGGCCCTTGTGACAAAGCAAGGCCAGTTGGAACCAAGGATCCATTGGAACACCTCAGGGCCTTGTGGTGTCCAGGAGTCCTTGTGACATTGTGGGGCCTCATGGAGCAAGGGGCCCTGGGATTCTGTGGGGCCTCATGGAGCCAAAGGGGCCCTGGGATTCTGTGGGGCCTCATGGAGCCAAAGGGGCCCTGGGATTCTTTGGGGCCTCGTGGAGCCAAAGGGGCCCTGGGATTCTGTGGGGCCTCATGGAGCCAAAGGGGCCCTGGGACTCTGTGGGGCCTCATGGAGCCAAAGGGGCCCTGGTGACATGGCGGCCACTCGGAGATGTCTGCAGCCAGCCCTGTCTCCTGGCCCGTGCCAGGAGTGGCCACTCCCTGTCCGCCCTTGGGGCCGGTTTGGCTGGTGGTACAAGCAGGGCCGCTGTCTCCCAGAAGCAGCAGCTGCTCTGTGCAGCCACTGATGTTGTCCTGAACTGAGAAACCCAGAGCCAAAGAAAGAGAGAGATCACTTGTGCAGGTTCCCAAGAGGATTTAATCTCCGAGAGGGTGCAGGGACAAGTGACAGCAAATCCAGGGTTCCAATAGCTTCAGTACAGGACAGGGAACATGGGGAGGATACAAACCAGGAGCAACGGCAGAAACCTGGGGAGGAGCACAGGGCAGGGCACACATTATGGCAGCCAGTGGGGAACAACAAGGGAGGAGAGCGGACTGAGCATAGCAATGGGCATTCGAGGGATACAAGATGGACACAGAAGTTTCTAGAGAGAAAGGTGGGGTTTGTAATGGACAAGGGAGGGGAGCAGGGTTTCCCTCAGTGGCAGGGAAGGATCTGGAATTAGGGGAAGATCTTGAGGGAGATGGACAGGGGGATGGGAAGGTACATCTCCAGGACAAACCAACATGCATGGGGGGCAAATGGAACAAATACTTTTGTTTATAACAGCACAGTTTCATAACAAAGGAACTTACTCCCAAACACCCTGGGATTCTGTGTGGCCTCCCAGAACCAAGGGAACTCAGAGACACTGTGGGGCCTCCTGGTTCTCAGTCTCTTCTGACACTGGTGTCCATCTACAAAGACAAAAAACTGGGCAGCCTGAGCCTGTGGATCCAGAATATTCCCATCTCCATGGGAGGACGTTCCTGCCATCTGTGCTGCTGTGTGTTCCCTCTGCTCTCCCGGGGAACTGAATCCTACAAGAGACACTGACCCCTCTGGAAACTGACACCACAGGGCCTCCTGTGGGGTGGGAGCAGAGACATCTTTTGCTCCATCCTGCTGCTCAGAGCCCATCCAACCAGGAATATTTCCAAGGATGAGGCATCCACCAGGTGCCTGGGAAACCTGTGCCAGTGTTTCACCACCACAGCACCAAAGATTTCTTCCTTATCTCCAGTCTGAACTTATTCTCTTCTGCTTTAAAACCATTTCCCCTTCCCCAGTGAGACAAGCCCTACTAAAACATTTCTCCCCACATTTCTTGTGAGGTTCCTTGAAGTCCTGCAAGGTCTCAGTTGGGTCTCTCCATGGCCTTTTCTGATCTAGACTGAACCACCTCAACTCCCCCAGCCTGTCTCTGTCACAGAGCATTCCAGCCTGCTCTGGAGCTGCTCCATGAAGTCTGAGAGTTTCCTGTGCTAAGGACCCCGATGTAAATTGTTTGTGCAAAAGCACCAGTCAGTCAAAGAGGGGAAATAGCTCATTGCTGAAATGCTGCTGAGAGCTGGAGGGAGAGACTCTGCACAGCTCATGCACAGCCCTGAGGAGGGAAGGGACATTCCCATGGGGTCCCTGAAGCTGCAGGGCCAATCTGCCTACACTGGGAGCCTCTGAGCTTGTCCAGCTCCTTCTGCCTGGACTGGTGGCACGTGGTCAGTGGCATTCCAGCACCAACCCCCTGACTGGCACTGATCTCCAAGGAGGTCTGGATCTCACCTTGGCCATTATTCTGCAATTAGAATCCTGCGGACACGTCCTCAATTCCATTCCATGGTGTCTTCAGCAATCCAATGACATCACAGCTCTTGTCCATCAGTTTCGGATCTCCCAGGGGTAACTTCTGGTCTCTCAGCCCTGGGGCTCTCCACAGAAAAATCTTCCGGGGCCCTGCAGCTTCTGGGGCAAGTTCCAGAGCAAACAGTAAAGGCAGTGGCCTGAAATATTTTCCCAGGTGGCCCACAAGGTATCTCTGCTGGATCCAAAAGGTCCCTGGAAAAAGAGAGGTGCAGAAACCCATCACTAATGCCCTGGAATGTCAAACAGGAATCACAGCCTTGGACAGCTCTCAGGAACCACTTCACTGTGGATTTTCCTTCCTGGAGGCCCAGGATGTCTGAATGTCCTCCTGGTGCCTCAGGCCCTGGGTAAACAGGGCTTGTCAGAGATGCTGGCAGGGCACCCCTCCTCCTCACAGGGCACCTCTGTTACCCCAATTAGCTCCGAGTGGCTGCCTGGGGACAGGTGCCCACTTCCCCATGTCCCTGGGATGGGCACATCCTGCTCAGGGCCAATGCAGGCCTGGGCCCAGAGCCAGGGCCATGACCCAGGTGCTCTGGGAGGGCTCCGTGGCTGCAGGTGTGACAGGATGAGGGGCAGGGCAGGGCATATTCCCCTCTGTTCAGTGCTCTGGGCATGGAGCTTGGTCGGGTTTGGCGTCTGCAGGGAAAGGGATATCAGGTTGTGTGGATGTGGGAATTGTCACAGCTGAGCCATTTCCCAGCCCTCAGCCTTTTTCTGCAGGTGATGCACATTGCCCAGTGCCTCCCCAGTGTCTGCAGTGCCTGAGATGCCAATCAGCACCTGATCACATGTCCCTTGTTCCACGTGTTCTCCCACATGTTGGGTTTGGGGCTGGGCTAAGCTCTGGGGTGTCCCCCAGGGAAAGCTCTGGGAGGGGAGGGGCAGCAGGAGATGGGGGATCTGGCACTGGGGGCTGTTGGAGGATGGATTGTGTTGGAGTGGGGGCTGTCCCCACAGGGTCCCCAGGTGCCTTTGGCTCCCTGCCTGCCCCCCTTGGCCCCCAGGTGCCTGGGCCCTTCCAGGGGCAGCTGTCCTGTGCAGGAAGCTGGAGGGATGCTGGGCGAGGGGGCTGGATCCGTGCCACAGGTGGGGTGGGGTGGACTCTGTGCCAGGGCTGGGCTTGTGGCCAGGGCTGGGGGCTGTGCCAAGCCAGGCTTTGGCCTGAGGGCTGGCAGGGAGGGTGCAGGGAGGAGTCCCGGCAGGGATAAAGGTGCTCTTCACCTGCTGCAGCCTCAGGCAGCGCTGCCCAGAGCCAGAGGAAGATGAAGGTGGCTGTTCTCAGCGTGGCCCTGCTCTTCTCCATCCTGCTGTGCCCCCCAGCACAGGCCAAGGTGAGGCACCAGCCAAACGCTGTCCCCACATCCTGCCCTTTCTGGCCTCCCATCCCACCCTTTTGGTCCCTCCTCTGTGTCCCATTCAGGGTCCCCAGGTGTCCTCCCACTGATCATTCCTGAGGCCTTTCATTCCATGTCCCTCCTCAATCCTTTGCCTTTCTTCTTGGCCACTGCAGAGGGGTCCCCCTGTACAATTCCCTGACTCACCCCCCACTCCCACAACATCTCCCAGTCCTGTTGGTTTTGTCCCCACTTGTCCTCATTCTTCTGTCTCCACCAAGCCCCTCCCCTGCACTCTTATGCCCCTACAGAACTGTGGGCAAGTCTCAGGGAGGGGCAGTGCTGCAGTTTGTTCCTTGTTGGGGATGGCTCCCTGAAACACCGAAGTGAATCAGAGCAGGACCCAGGTGCTCTGTGATGGCATTGAGGCTGCAGGTGTGAAAGAATGAGGGACAGGATGGGGCATATTTCTCTCTGGACTCAACTCTGGGGCTGGAGACTGTACTGGTTTTCAGCCTGTAGGGAAATAGGAACGATGGGGTATTCCCATGTGGGAAGTGCCAGACCTGAGCCATTCCTCAACCCTCAGCCTTGTCTGCGGGTTATCAGCATTGCCCAGTGC
Source organism: Zonotrichia leucophrys gambelii (assembly GCF_028769735.1). Lineage (NCBI taxonomy): Eukaryota > Metazoa > Chordata > Aves > Passeriformes > Passerellidae > Zonotrichia > Zonotrichia leucophrys. Next base: position 19,343 of record NW_026992543.1, read on the forward strand.
TCCCCAGTGTCTGCAGTGCCTGAGATGCCAATCAGCCACCTGATCACATGTCCCTTGTTCCCCTTGTTCTCCCACATGTTGGGTTTGGGGCCGGGCTCAGCTCTGGGGTGTCCCACAGAGAAAGCTCTGGGAGGGGAGGGGCATTAGGAGATGGGGGATCTGGCACTCGGGGCTGTTGGAGGATGGATTGTGTTGGACTGGGGGTGTCCCCACAGGGTCCCCGGATGCCTTTGCGTCGCTGCCCACCACTCAAGATGCCTGGATCCCATCATGGGCAGCCACCGCGTGCAGGAAGTTGGAGTGGGAGCGGTCAGTGGACTGGATCCAGTCCCCAGGTGCCCTCCCACTGACCATACCTGAGGCATTTCCTTCCATGTCCCCACTCAATCCTTTGCCTTTCTTCCTGGCCACTGCAGAGAGGTCCCCCTGTACAATTCCCTGACTCACCCCCCACTCCCACAGCATCTCCCAGTCTCGTTGGTTTTGTCCCCATCCATCCTCATTCTTTTGCCCCCACCAAGCCCCTCCCTTGCACTCCCTACACCTCAATTCCTTTCTCCTCCCCTCTACCTCACACCCTGCTCCTTCCATACTCCCAGCCCTGTCCCCTGGGCCCTCAACTGACCCCAGATCAGTGACTTTGGGTCTCCCCCCACCTCAAACAGATCTCCTTGGAGGCCCTGAATTCCCACCCCTCTGCCTGTGCCCTCCTCCCTGCACCTGTGTCCCCTCACAGCCCGACAAGGTCCAGTCTGGACCCTGCCTTTGTTCTCCTTTCCAGGTACTCCTGGAAGGAACCCAAGATGATCTCCGGGAGGTGAGTGGGCTGCTGGCATTGGAGGGCATCCCCTCAGGGAACTGGGGGGCAGTGGTGTCCCCCCATCCCTTGCTGCCACTGGGGACATCCCAGTGACCAGTCAGGTCTCCTGGTCTCTCTGCAGTTGGATTTAGACAATGTCGTGGTCCTGGAAACGCCTCTGGTGGGTACCACGAGTTCTGCCGGTGTCAGACCCTCCCCTTGCGTGGCCACTACAGCCCAGGCCATCCCAGTCTGTCCCAGCACAGCCCAGTGCACCCCTCCTGACAGCCCAGACAATGCCCTGCCCCAGGGCTGCTTCCCAGTGAAGCCTTTGCCCAGGGCCCTGCTGCATTCCCATCCCTGTCACCCCAGGACCCCCTGGATGAGCCAGGACGCAGACCCTGCCCCAGCTGTGCCTCTTGGCCAGGAGCCCAGTGCTTCTGGGCAGCAGCACAGCAGCTCCTGCACCCCATTGCTGCCACAGCCCCTTCCCCAAGGCGGCCCTGCTCTCCCCTGCCTCCCAGTGCAGCCCAGTGCCCCCAGTGTGTCTCTAACGCTGCCTTTTCCCCAGGCCCCTGTGGCTAAAGAGCTGCGGGCTCTCCTGCGGCAGAAGCGCCTGGCTGCCTCTCTGGATGCCTAGGTGAGCCGTGCCTGCAGGGACAGGGCTGGAGACAAAGCCCATCCATGGCCCAGTGGGCTCCAGAGGTTACATTCTGGGCTTTGTCTTTTAGGGTGTGAAGGACCAGTGTACTTTTTCCTCTCCAGTGGCATGAGGAGATGATCATCCCTGGAGGTACCCCCTGAACCCTTTGAGCTCTGGGCCATTTCCCCTGAATAATCATTGATCAAGAATCAGTAAACCCTTTGAGCAAAGCTTTGCTCTGTGTCCATATGTGTGTCTATGGGTCTGGATTTCCTCCTTTCCGGCAGTCCAGGGAAGTCAGGCCAGGTCTGGGCTCTGCTTCCTTGACGCAGTCTGTGCTTTCCCCCAGACAAATGGTGTGTTTGGAGTTGTGCAGAGTCCAGGGGGAGTGGACTGACTGGGGGGGTGGGTGTCCAGGTGGTGAGAAAGGTTGTAGGTTGTTATAAGTAAAAAATCTGCCAAATAAAAAAAAAAAAGCTTGCAGTGTGAACCAGTTACACCAGTTGCTGCCAAGGTGGAGTTCTACCTGTTTGTTATTGTAATCACTGGTTGTTTTTGTTAATTGCTCCTTTTGTATCAGTATGGCCCTGCCTAAAGCTAAGTCAATAGCCCTTCTCCCCGGACAGTGAAAGGAGACATGGGGGGGGGGGGGGGGAGGCATCAGAGGGCATGCAAAATAACCTTGAGACCAGCATGCCATGGGAAGCCACCCTACCGAACTTACGGAAAAGACTCCAAAAACAACAAGCCAACACAGAATTAAGAGATCAAAGTTATGTCTGGATGTGAGGAGCAAAGTACTGAGCCTGCGGAGACGCTGAGAACCTTTGTTGCCCCTCGCCCTGAGCAAAGACCTCAGCTGGAACAAAGACCCCGAGACTAGAAAACCCAAAAGTTGTAACATGGGGTATATCCCCATTTCTCTTGTGTGGGTAGGACCCTTACCTTTGCCCCTTAGTGGACAAAGCTACACATTCCTCCATTCCTCCTCCTCTGAGTCATCCTGGGATCGATGACAGAGAAGGTGCAGACCCGTTGAGCCTCCCAACCTTAAGTTGATCACTTTTAATAAAGGCATTAAAAGGAGAATAAGTCTCCTGCCCTGTTTATTTCATGGTTCACTGTGAAAGTGGTAGGAATGGTCTGGGTTTAAAAGAAAAATAAAAATTCAAAACAAGCTTTCTTTTAAAACTTTTTCTCCCCGTTTCGTGGCTGGTAACCACGTGGCTGGCTCATCCACACAATGTCTGCTCTCCCTTTTATATCCTTGCTGTTGCAACAGGCAGCCCTAGCTCTTCCCAAAGGCTGTCTGTTGCCTCTTGGTCACTGTCCATTGGTGTAGACTGCTTTTGTGGAACTGCATTGGAGGCAGGTGTTGCTAAGCCGTGCCTCTTAGGAACAATCTGCCCTTCCCCAAATGCCCGGACTACCAAGATCATGCCGGGATAACAATGCTGGGTGGGGGGGGGGGGGGGGCATTGCAATAACAGAACTATAAATCTGTACAACTTCTCTTGAAATTTGGTTTCCTGGTGGGATGGGGCTGCTGGGTCTACCTGTCTACAGGGCCCTGTGGGGCTGTGGGGTTTCCGGGGTGAGGGGCCCTACACGGTCACCTGTCTTGCCTGGCCACGGTGGGGTAGAGCCACCACAGTGTCCTGGAAAAGGGCGAGTGGTTCTACCTGGCTCTGGGGTCGTTCTTGGCTGCTGGGTCCATCGGCTCCAGCAGGACTTGGGTGAATATCAGGGTGAGCCAGGTGGATCAGTTGTCCCCGGCCATCCTGAGAGCTCACCAGAGCTCAGTCATGTTCGCTGACTCCAGTTCCAATCCTGAAGGAACCACTGGTGCTGACATCGCCCCACGGAAGCCTCACAGCAGAGCTGGCACAGAGCATTGCCCTGGCAGAGGGGCAAGGAAAATGTCTTGGCCATGAGCAGCGGAATGGCCAGAAAGCCCCTGGTGCAGGAGTTCCCCACCCCAGCAGGATGAAGGCAGGTTTGGGTTGCATTCCTGCTGTCCTGGCAGTGAAATTCTGAGCAGAGGGCACAGAGCTGTCTTCTCCACGGGGCTCACAGGTGACACCGAGATGCTGTGGGGGATCTGAGCCCTGCCTGGGGGCAGACTCAGCCCAGCAGGAGCCCTGGGCTGACACCACGCTGGAGTCCACAGCTGGGTCAGGGGCGCTGCGGTGCCATGAGTGGGGAACGGCTTCCCCTGAAACAGGGAGAGCTAAACCTTGGAGCCACCTCCTCCACAGCTGGAATGGTGTCAGCGTCAAGGAGCAGTCTAAAGAGGAGAGGGAGGCCTTCGGTGTGAGATTCTGAGGAAGCTTTATTCATCAAAGGGAACAGGCACCAAAGAATATCAAGCACCAGTGTGCTCAGTATTTTATATAGCACCAGAACTGTGGGTGGACATGATCACTGAGCCAATAGGGAATCAGGGAGGGAGGAGCAAAAGGAGGGGAATACATCTCAGGGACCAATGGGATAAGGGGGTGGAGAGGGCAGGTCACATGGGCCAATGGGGCGTCATCCATGAGGGGAATTCCTGAGGGGCGGAACCTGCAGGGGAGGGGTTTACAAGAGACTGACAGGGAAGAGTCCAGAACAGGGGCAGAGTTTACAGGGATGGATAGGGAAGGCACTGGAATATAAAGTGGAGATTATAATGATTGAAGGGTAAAAGGGGAAGGATATAACCTGGGAATAATCCAGCTTGGGGAAAGACAACGTACAGGGGGTGAACTGGAACAGACCATCCAAAAAGCTATGAAATAAAAGGGCACTTCAGTAGCGCCCAATAAAGAGGGATGCAGGACCTGTTTTATGGTGCAAAAAGAAAGGATCAATCCTGTGCTATTTTTATACGGTCCTTTTATAGGCTTTTTTGTAGGGTTTTTTAAGAACATCCCCTGTGCGATGAATAAGTATGATTCGTGCTGATAAAAAATTGAAACAGTAATCAATATTGATACAGTAATTAATATTTGAGAATAATAAAACAGTTAATAGTTAAAAGTTGTAATGCCAAAGAAGAGATGGAAAGGAGGGGCTCCACCTACCACCCCTTCCCAGCAGATGTTCTCAAGGACCACAGGAAAGAAGCTGAAGATACAGTTGCTAAAAATGACCAAGAACCTGGTTGGGTCCAAGAAAATGCAAATTATAAGGGACTTATTGCTTTGATATGTAGATGCAGTGATACGTTAGTCTTGGCTTACATTGTACTGGCTTGGTGCGCATGTGTAACCCAAAGGTGAATTAAAGGACAACGAAGAAGACTACAGGGCCTTCATCAGTGACGACCCCCAAAGACTTGTGCGACCACCAAACCCAGTGGTGGCGCATGCGTGGTAAAGGTGGTAATGAAGGCGGAGACAGAAAAGTGACGAACCGAAAATGGGAGGAGATGGCATTGACACGTGGCATATAAGGGGTGACTTTTACTTGGCAAGCTTGTACGTGAAGTGGCAAGGGTCATTGAACCCTGCCCTCCATACCCCGCGGTTGTTTTTGCTTATGCGCTATTATTTGAACCAAATTATCCCTTATTTATATATTTTCTAAACGATTCAATTAAAATCGAACTACCTTAAATATTGTTTGGTTTTTTTTCAATGGGATAATTGGGCAAACATAACACGTATCTATCCCTAGTTGGTCAGCAACAAGTTGTTACCCTGTATTGATTGGTCACTCAAACCCCTAGTGTGTATGTGCAGGAAAAGTTTGTGAGAGATGGTTTTCATTTTTCTATCTAAGAGGGAAAAAACAGTTTATACAGGTGGCTGGTGTTTATCCAGTCTTACAGCTCTTTTTCAGGGAAAGTAGATTGTTTTCCACAGCCCTAGAGCTCTTTCTCAGGAAAAACAAGTTGTTTTTTACTGCTCCACAACTCTGTTCTCACAAAGAGTTGTCACCTTTCTCATGGCTTCTGCCTCTTGCTGTGATTTATTAAAAGGCCTTCAAAGGATTCACCTTGAGCAGTACAAGAGCCCAGCCGAGGCTACACTCAAAATGGATGGATGGTCAGGAGTTTTCATACTTTTATAAGGTTTGGTCCGTTTAAATATTGGGATTAGTTGTCCAATTACAGCCTCAGGTTATGCAGTCCCATCCTCCCGGTTTGCTCTCCTCAATTTGCTGTTGTTTGCACTTTTTGTGCCTGAAGCTGCAACAGTGTCCAGTTCTGGGGCTGGAAAGGATTGTTTTGTCTGACTACACTGTGAAGAGAACTTGCTAACACTGTGTATGAAGTCCAGAGTTACAGACTAATGCAGTAGAGAATCTGGAAATATGACAGCTAAAACTGAAGGCATCAGCCTGTTCCATGTTCCCTTGGTTCCATGGGGATCCACAGCATCACAATGGCCGCTTGTTCCTATGAGGTTCCCCAGTGTCACCATGGTGTCCTTGGACCCACCTGGTCACAACTGACCCATGGTTCCATGACGTCCCCCAGTGTCACCATAGTCACTATCAGAGGATGGATGAGATCAATGTCCTGAGACACTATGGGATGAGCTGTCAATCAGTCACAAGGTGGGGACAGTGCTAACCCAGCCCTGATTGCCTGTGCGATCAGAAATCCCACCTGGGGGGAGGCCCACAAAGGCCTGGAGGCTTAAAAACACGGAGCATCAGGTCATCCCCTGGTATGGACTCTGCCTTCTCCTGGGGTTTGTGTCTCACACTCACTGGAACCCTAGGAGCTGTTAGTCATATGTGCGTCTTTCTACAGAGCTTCTGTCTTTCTGTCTCTTTCTTCTCCTTCTAATGCTCTTTATATGGAACATTTTTGGGTACCTCAACAGCTTACGTGTTCAATGATTTCTACGTCAAATGAACTAAGGTAATGAAGTTACTGCTATGATAAGTGTTTTCTTTGTAATTGGATGTTGCATTAAATCCTCTTCCAAAGTTTCTTGGTTTTTTGTACTTTGCCTGTAAAATTTTGTGCAATTCCTGACCTCCTGCGAATATCTGGCTGGTGTTTTTCCTGTGCACCAAACTCGAGTAAAGGTGGCAGATGAATTGGTGAGTTGGCACGCAAACCCTGAATGGAGTTCTGGGCGCGTGGAGAATCAGGGCAGTGTGAGTCGCGCACAATCCCTGCAGTGGGGGGACACGGGTCCCTAGCAGGGTTTAGGGTGCCCCAAGTACAGCAGCAGCACTGAGTACACCCAAGAGGGCCTCAGTGCCCAGGGTGGGACGGCAGTGCTGGAAGTTCAGCGTGCCGTGGTTCAGGTAGAAACCATAAACCCACTGGAGGCCCCTGGGGGGACTGGGGTCACAGGGCAGGGCAGGGCTGGGCTTACAGGGCAGGGCAAGGCTGGACCTGCCCCTTCCTCCCCCACACACAAAATGTTTAGAGCCAACAATCTTCTCTGGTCTGTCACAACAGGCAGTGTTGGAGGTGAAATCCCAATTGTGGGACAGATGAGAGGTGACCCTTGTGAAACCACTGCCAGCCAGACTTGTCCTGGCAATATTCCTATGGGAAGAATCCCTGGATATAAGGAACTTTGGAGGTGAAATCCCAATTCAGGCCACGGGTGCCTGGAGCAGAAGGACAGTTCTTTTCCATTGGGAAGGAAAGCACCAAGCCCCAGTGTTTCATTAGCAGATGAGAAGTGACTCTCAACATGTCAAGATCAGTTGGACCACTCAGGCAGTCCATGGGAAGCCAAACCAGCCAGAACTGTTCTGCGTTCCCTTGGTTTTATGGGGCTCCATAGTGTCACACTGGTGCGTTGGATCCATGGGGTCCCACAGTGTCACAATGGCCCCCAAGGTGTCATAAGGCCCCACAGTGTCACAATGGTCCCAAAGATTCCATGAGCCCTTGCAGTTTCACAATGGTCTCAGTGGTTCCCCAGGCCCCACAATGTCATGTGGCTCCTCTGTTCCATGAGGTCTGCAATGTCACAATGGACCTTTGGGGGCTTTGCTGTGTCACAATGGTTTCCTTTGGCTCCACAGTGTCACAATGGACCATTGATGACAGGAGGCCACTCTGTGTCGCCCTGGAGCTTTGGTTCCATGCAGCCCTGCAGTATCAAAATGGTCTCTGTTGGTTGCCCAGTGTCACAATGGACCACCGATGACATGCAGCCCTACAGTGTCACAAAGGCCTCTTGGTTTCACGAGGCCCCACAATACCACAATGGTCCTCCCAGGGTCACAATGATCTCCCTGGTTCCTTGAGTCAACACAGTAGGACAATGGTTTGCCTATTCCATGGTATTACAGCGACCTGAGGAGGTCACTGGGGTGAGAGAAGGACGAGAATCTTGTTTCTTGATCAGAAGGCTGGATTTATTGATATATAATATATAATACATTATAACTATACTAAAAGGAATAAGGAGAGAAGTTGCAGAGGCTTGCTAAGCTAAGAATAGAATAGAAAGAATGAATAACAAAGTTCTGTCTCCAGGGAATCTGTCCCCGAGCTTGCTTCTGTGATTGGCCCCCAGTTGGAAACATGGAAGATGAGCCAATCACAGGGACGCCTGCTACATTTCACAGCAGCTGATAACAATTGTTTACATTTTTCTTCTGGGGCTCTGCTTCCCAGAAGACGGACAAATGTGAAAGAAAGGATTTCTATGAAAAAATGTCTGCGACACCATGGGGCCTCATAGTGTCACAATGGTCTCCATGAGTGCCCTGAGTGTCACAATGGTCTCTGTGATTCCATGGTGACCCTCAGTGTCACAATGGCCCTTTGGTTCCATGAGGCTGTAAAGTGTATTAATTGTCTTTGCATGGTTCCACGAGGCCTTGCAATGTCACAATGAACCTTTGGTTCCATGGAGTCCCACAGTGTCATAATGGCTGCTTGGTTCCATGACACCACAAAGTGTCATAATGGTCTCCATGGTTCCATGAGGCCCCGTGGTGCCACAATGGACCCTTGGTTTGATGAGACCTCTCAGTGTCACAATGATCCCTACATTCCATGGAGCCACACAGCGTCAGTACAGTCCCCTTGGTTCCATGAGGCCCAGCAATGTCACAGTGGTCTCTATGATTCCATGAGGCCCCACAGTGTCACAATGGTCCCTTGGTCTCACAGGGCCCCACAGTGTCACAATGGTCCCATGGTGTCACAGGGCCCCACAATGTCACAATGGTCCCATGGTCCCATAGGGCCCCACAGTGTCACAATGGTCCCTTGGTTCCACGGGCCCTGTTGCTGCTGCATTCCCCCCTCCCCTTCTCAGGCCGCCCTGCCAGCTGAGAAATGCTCCTTGGGCCTCGGCCTTGGCCAACAGCCCCTGGGCTCAGCTTCTCTGCAGCTCATCACAAATACTGTCTGTCCCAGGCACTGCTGCTGCCCAACCAGCTCCTGGTTTCTGTAGGAGCAGCCTTGGGAACTGCTTTTGTTCCCTGCGTGGCACAACATCCCTGTTCTCACACTGCCAAAGAAAGCTGTTGGTGCCAAGTGCGGCCAGGATGAGCCATTGCTGGGACTGAAGCCCCTCTCTTGGGGCCCTGCACACAGCGCTCCAAAAGGAGCCCTTGGAGCTCTCCTGGGCCAGCGACTCCCTCTGAGTGGGGCCTCTCCCAGCCAGGAACTCTCCCGTTTGCTGCACTCGGGGATCCTGAACAACGACAGAGCCTGGGCCGATCCCCCCACTCCTCCAGGCTCCACCCTTTGCCCTTTGCTGGGGAGATGCCAAAGCATCCACAGGGAGCCTTCCTTGCCATCAGGGGAATTGCTCACAGGTGCCTTGCACTGACTCTTTGTGTCCGTGTGCACACAGGAGTGCCTGTGCTGGGGAAATGTGGCAGAAATGCTGCTCTCTGAGGGGTTTGAGTGCCTTGGATAGCTGAGTCAGTCAGGCCTGTAGGTAAGGTTAAGCTCCTTAGACCTTCACAAGGTCTAAGTGAAGTTAAATCCTGCTAAAAGTTGTTCCTTTGCTGTTGAAGAAGGCCATTTGTCTCCGTTCAGGGAAGGCTTGAGACCCTCAATATGAGTGTTCAGCAAGCTCCGTTTATTGAAGAGAGACACTTATACAGCAAGTAATAAGTTAATGAATATTCTGTAATTTACACCATCCACTGGTCACACCACAACATCAGCTCTTCCCCATTCCTTAGGGGTTACATCTCTCTTTTCTCATGTCTCTTTCACTATTTGTTATCATACTACAGCTAGGCCCAAGGACACGCTATCTTGCAGGTGCAGGACTTGGAATTAGCCACGGCCTTGTACTTTTCCAATTCTTAGCTACTGTCCCAAAACTTTGCTAAGTTATTAAGTTTAATTTAAGTTATTAGCTAAGTTAAGGGTTGTTGAATGTTATTCCTCTGTTAAATTGCTAAGACATAGGTTTTAAATTGGCTAAGTACGGTTAAGTGCTGCTTTTTGTTAAATTGTGAAGTTGAAGGTACCTGTTAAGGTTAAGGTACAAGTTAAGTCCTGTGAAATTTGAGCTCTATTAAGCTTTTGGGCCGTATTCCTTTTATCCTTGTCCTCACTATCCTTGTGTCACACACACACACACAGACAAAGTTCTCGAATCATTTCTGGTTTGATTGCCAGGATTTTATTTGGTTTTGTTGTTGCTTTCTTTCCTTGGTGTGCCTGAAGTGTCCAGTCAGGAGCAGAATGACTCTTGCCAAGGAACTTTGTGCTGCTGTCCCTTAATATTAAATCTGTTTTTTGCTGATCCCCTGCTGGGGATTTTTCAGCGCTCTCAAGGCCTCGTTTGTAACAGAGTGAAGGAGCCCTGGCCCAGGCTCTGGCCCTGGGGGACACGGGGATGCTGCCGGGGGGTCCCTGTCCCCCTGTGCCACCCCCAGGGCCCCGGCCCCCATCCCTGTGTCAGGCTCTGGGGCCGATCTCGTGGAACATCATCTGGGGTTCAGGCTGCGGGGCCGGGGGCGGGGGGACCCGAGGGGACAGGGGACCCTGCTGTGCACGAGCAGGGTTGGACTGCTCTGGGGGGAGCTATGAGGGGGGCTGGGGCAGAGTGACCTCCCCAGTGACCTCACACAGCTCTTGTGATGCCCTACCTGTGATGTCACACAGCTCCCTATGCTATCACAGAGCATCCCTGTGATGTCACCATGTCATAACATACAGTCGCTCTGTGATGTCACAAAATCACCATCTGATGTCACTGTCTGTTCTGTGATGTCATGATCTGTTCTTTGATGTCAAAGCCTGCTCTATGATGTTTCACAGCCACCCACGTATGTTGCAACCAACAGTGATGTCACAGAGCCATCCTCTATGATGGCAGAATCTGCTTTATGCCCACATACCCTACTCTATGATGTCACAGTTCATTCTGTGATGTCACAATCCCTGAATGATGTCACATTGACAGTCTGTAATGTCACAGCATACACTTGGACCTCACAGCTGGCTCTATGATGTCATACAACCATACCATGCCATCACAGCCTACTTCGTGTTGTCACAGAATCCCCTCTATGATGCTGTAGCAGCTCAGTGACCTTACACAAAAAACTCTGTGATGTCATAGCCCAATCTGTGACCTCACAGAACCCCCTCTGTCTTTTCACACAGCCCCTTGCTGACATCACAGCTGTTCTGTCCCTCTATGACACAGCCACACAGGTGCCTTCTCAGGGTTTGGTGCTCTTTGCATCAGACTCAGTCCTCCAGAGAGGGCTCAAAAATTTCTCAGGAACTCAAAGTTACATTGAAACAATGAAATTTCTTGTACTTTAAATAGATCCCTGTGAGGCACAAGACTGGGAAAGTGTCCCCAGGTTCCACTGGAGGCAGTGATTACAGCTGGAGACAAAGAAGGCAAAGGTGTCTCTGGTGCTGAGCAAACCTGGATGTGTTTCAGGAATGCCAAGCGGCAAGGCCTGAGCCCCTGCCCCTGCCAAGGCAGATCCTGCCCATCCATCATATCTCAGGGCTCTTGCCAGGATGGGCACTGGCATGTGGGGATGTGTAATGCCAAGGGCAGGAGCATGGGGTGGCCCCTGCCAGGCTGCTGAGCAGGGACAAGGAGGCAGTGAGGCCCCAGGCCTGCAAGGGTCACTTGTTCCCTTGTGGCCCACTTGCTCGTGGCCTCAGGCCCAGGCCCAGCAGCCATGGCCAAAGTGCTGCCCAGGTTGGCTCTGGCAGGGCTGTCTTGCAGCTGCTGCCCATCCCTGTGCCCTGTGCAGCCCAGGCTGTCCCACGGTGTCCCTGCCCTGCGCCTCTGTCCCTGAAGGCTGTCGGCATCCCCCGGCTGCCCCACCTGGCTGGGCCCTTCCTTTGCTGACAGCTCTGCCTCCTGCCTGCCTCTGCCTGCCCACACAAAGCCTTGGCCTTGATACCGAAAGGGTTAATTCAATTTTTACTGTGCCTGTGAACTTTCAGCACAGGAACAAGTCATGCAGGTGCTGCTTTCCTAGCAGGAATGATTGGAAGAGAAGACGATGACATCTGGCTCAAGAATGCAGCGACGGAAAACAAGAAGGTCTGAATCTGGGAACTTGGGGTGGATTTTAGGGTAATCGGTAAATTGTAATACACATTTGATGACACTGGTAGAATTACATGTCCACATAATGTTAGGAGTTATCCCTTGCTAGACCTCAGGCCTGAATAAATGATACCCACTTAAATAGGAAATTAGTGTTAACAAGTCTTATTCTGATATTTCAGAGATTTGGTGTCAGTGGAGCCTCACAAAACCAAGGAGTCAACTGTGACACTGAGCAAACTCATGGAACAAAGGGTCCATTGTTACACAGCGGAACCCTATGGAACCAAAATCCATTTTGGCACACTGGGGCCACATTGAACCAATGTCCATTGTGATACTGCAGATCTAAGGAGACCATTGTGACACTGAGAAACCTGTTGGAACCAAGGGGCCATTGTGACACAGCAAGGCGTGGTGGAACCATGGGTCCATTGTGACACTGCAGAACCTCACAGAACAAAGGTGACCATGTTCTACTATGGAACCTCATGAAACAAAGGGACCATGGTTACACTGCGAAACCAAGGAGACTACTGTTTGCAGTAGGAAAGCTCGTGGAACCAGAAGTCCATTGTGACATAGCAAGGCCTTGTGGAACCAAGGGACCATTCTTAAACTGTGTAGCCTCATGGAACCATGAGCAATTGTGACACAGTGTGGCCACATGGAGCCAAGGGGCCACTGTGACACTGCGGATCCAAGGAGACCATTGGGACTGAGGAACCTCATGGAACCAAGAGTCCATTGTTCTACTGTGGGGCCTAGGGGAACCACAGGGATGACAGTGACTTTGTGGGCCTTCTTGGAACAATGGAGACTGTTCTGACACTTTGGGACCCACTACAGCATGGCAGGGTTTCATGGAACCAAGGGGACTCCAGTGAACACTGTGGGTCTCCATGGGATGAAGGGTCCGATGGAACCAAGGATACCATTGTGACACTGTGGGGCATCATGGAACAGTCCATTTTGACACAGCAGGGCCTCATGGAACCATGGACGCCATTTTTACACTTTGAGACCTCGTGAAACAAAAGGGCCATTGTGGCACTTCAGAGCCTTGTGGAGCCAAGGGGACCACAGTGACACTGTGGGACTCAGTGAAACAAATCGTCTCTTGTGACACTGCAAGGTCTTATGGAATCATGGAGACCATTGTGACACCAAAAGGCTCACTAAACCAAGGGGCCATTGTGACACTAGAAGGCCGCATGGAAGCAGGGAATCATTGTGGCACCATGGAGTGTTGGCAGAACAAATGGCAGTTGTCACAGTGTGTGGCACCACGGAGTCCATTGTGACATTACAGGGCCCCATGGAATCCTGGAGGCCATTGTGACACTTTGAGGCCTCTTTGAATCAAGGGGCTCTGCATGGCCTCATGGAACCAAGGAGTCCCTTCTGACGTTGTGAATCCCTATGGAAGCAAGTGTCCATTGTGATATTGTGGCACCCAGGAGACCCCTGTGACACAGCAAGGCCTCATGGAAGCAAGGAGTCATTGTGACACTATGGGATCCCATGGAAACAAGGGGCCAGTGTGACACATCTGGGCCTCATGGAAACAAGGATCCAGTATGACACCACCATTGTGACACTGCAAGGCCCCATGGAAACAAGGGAACAGGTAACAGCTCTGATTGGCTTGGCCTGACTGCTCCAACTGCCCTTGGCTTGTCGACAGTCTCTGCTCATGTGCCCCTGAAACACTGAGGCTCTGGGCTTTCCTTCAACTGGAACAGAACTGTTCTTCTCATTCAAGTATCCATGGCCAAAATGGAAATTCCCCTTCAAAATTTCCAATATTCAGGGTGTTGTGGTGTGTTGCAATATCCTGTTTTACCTTCTCCCTTCCCCCTCGCCCCTCACTGAGTGTGCCCTGTCAATCAGGCTAACATACCAGCAAGGCGTCGTGTGATAGGTGACCCTAGTCCCTTGAGACCCTGCCCCTTCACCTGGTTGGTGGCTCACCTGTCCCCTCCCCTTCCCCTGTCCTGAGCTTAAAATGTGAATGAGACCATGCGGCCTCCATTCTGTTAGCAGCAGTGGCCCAGTGCAGACATCTCTGTACCAATGGAATAAACATCTGGCAACCTTCTAACAGAATCCACTCCCTTTCTCTCCACTATCGCCAGAAGCTCTCTCTCCTGAGGAGAAGGGAGTCCTGTCTTGTGCCCCGCTGCACTCTGCCGCCAGCCAAGGTATCTCTGGGGTAAAACACCACAGTGCTGCCTTTGGCCCAGCAGCGAGGGTCAGAACTGGCCTAGGCACCATCTAACTGGTTATATTGGGATAAATATTCCAATACAGGGATTGCTCCCAGATAAAGCTGACATTACCAACAAGTCTGGCTGACCATGACTTCCTGAGAGCTGCCTCTCACTTGCCTTCAAATACTGAGGCTCTGCGCTTTCCTTCCTATGGGAAAAAACTGTCCTTTCTGCACACGCACCCATAGCCAAAATTTATACTTTTCAAAAGCTGTTCCTGCTCAAGACCCAGGGCCCATCCCAAAGCTGGGGCAGATACAAAGCTGTGTCCATTTCTGTTCATTGCTGTTCTGCTGGAGATGGATCCTCAGCCACTTGGAGGTTGGTGATGAATTTTATTACTCCAGAGGCCTCTACCTTGTGGAGCTCTTCATTTCAGGAATTCAATGAAAAAGGTTCCTAAACATTTGTTCAAAACACCTGAACAAGAAAGGCCAAGGGAGTAATCTAAGTTTTCAGTTTTGTGTGGTTAATGAGACACATTTCAGAAATGTCTTCAAAGTGAATCTGCTACACTGAAAAAAAAAAAAGCAGTGAGAACTGTTTTGTCCAGTATTCATCTCCTCTTTATATTTGGTATCAGCAATGTCCAATTGATATTGACGCCCAGCACCTTCTGTTGGAGTCTGAACAGATAGGAAAAAAGAACTCCTCATGGCTGACAATCAATAGGACTTTGTCCCCATATCCTCCCCACAATTTCCTTCATCCAATCCCTGGCGCTCATATGGGTTACGAATGGATTGGCCAAGAGGAGCAGGGCAGGGATTCTTCCCCTGTGCTCAGCACTGCTGGGGCAGCCCCTCGAGTGCTGTGTCCAGTTCTGGGCCCCCCAATTCAGGAAGGGCATGGAGGGGCTGGAGAGTGTCCAGAGAAGGGCAACAAGGCTGGTGAGGGGTCTGGAGCACAAGTCCTGTGAGGAGCAGCTGAGGGAGCTGGGGTTGTTTATCCTGGAAAAGAGGAGGCTCAGGGAAGACAAGGCCAAGTCAGGGCACAGGTTGGACTTCATGATCTCCAAGGACTTTTCCAACCTTGCAGATTCTGGGATGCTTGAAACCCACTTTTGGAGCAGTTTCAGGATGAGTCCTGGGCCTCCTCTTCCGAAGCTCCAGCAGCCCAGATCCCTCAGCTTCTCCTGTGTCCTGGTTTAGGGCAAATTTGTTAAAGAATCTGCAAAGGAGGGCCCCTCCAGAAAGCAAAACCCACACGGCCCCTCCCCCCAACTGGTTCGGGAAAAATTCCTCAGAGAGAGGCGGAAAGAACCTGTTTATTTGACTGGCCCAGCACCCCCCAGCACACAAAATGAACAATACCCGATGACACCGCTCTGAGAAAGATGACAAAATCAGAAAGTCTCTTTCGGGGATGCTTGCTCTGTTCTCAGTCCCTCCGGCGCTGGGCCAGCTGCTGCAGCCGAACCTTTGGTGTTCCCGGGTCCCAGTCCGGATCAGGCTCAAGATGGTCACAGGAACAGGAGAGGAGAAACAGTCCAGGATGGGATGTGGACTGTTTAGCTAGAACTAGCTAATAAGCAGAGGCAGAAAGCAGAGCAGAAGCAAGAGCAGAAAAAGAGAGCAAGCAAAAGCAGCAAGCTGAAGCTGGAAGTGAGAAAACAGCCTTATGTACCGCTTTTCTCTGTGTCCCTGATAACAGAAACCCAAACAAAACTTCCACTCTTCAGAGCCGGTCTTAAAGGCACAGAAAGATGAATGGGGATATACAAGCATCATAATGTCACCCCAAAACATCCTGCCAGCCCCAAAGCCCATCCTGTCAGTCCTGCAGAGCCTCTGCAGCTCCTCCTCACTGCCCAGAACAGGGAGCCCCAGAGCCAGACACAGCAGCCCAGATGTGCCCCCCTGGCCTGGGGTGCCTCTGGCAAGGGAGCAGCAGAAGGCACTGCAGGAGCCTGCAGGCAATTCCTGCAGATTGTAGGATGATCCTGCTGCCCAAGGGAAGTTCCCATGGGGCCAAGTCAGGAACTGCAATGGGGAGTGGGGCCAGAGAGGAAAGGGCAAACAGGGATGGACTGTTTGCACTGGAGGGAACAAGGGTGGGCAACAGGAAGAAATTTGTACAAGGGAAGAGTGAAAAAAGCAAAGGTGAAGCAGAGGAAATGCTCAGGGCACTTTGGGGCTGGCTGCAAGGCAGCCCTGGCTCTGAGCAACAGCGTCTGCAGTGGCACAGGAAACTCCCAGATGATGGGAACAAACTTTCTGGCTGAGTGCAGAGGCCAGGACAAAGCTGAGTGGTTTCCCTGGTGTCCCCCAGCCCTTGCTGGCCCCAGGGGCTGATGGCATTTGTACTCCCTCAGGTTCATGTCCCCACACCAACAGCATGGGGGTGCTCCCCGTGCTCTGTGCAATGCAACCAGGGGCTGCTGAGCCAGTGCTGTCGTGTCTGTGCCTGCAAGGATGGGGCACCTGTGTGAGCTGGGGGAGAGGCCAGGGCTGCAGAGGGCGGATGTTGTTGGCAGCTCCATGAGGACGCTCTGGGACGCTGCCCTGGGCTGTCCAGCGCACTGGGGATGGATCAGCCCCTGCTCTGCTGCTCCTTCCCATCTGCCCCAGGGCCTTTGCAGATCGCAGCCATGCTGTTTGCCCCCAGCCTGCCCACGGCCAGCCTGGGGCTGCTCACGGGGCTTTTCTGTGCTGAGCATTGGCCTGGGCATGTTCTTGAGAGAGCCTGGGCAAGGAGCCTGGAGCCCCCAGGGCCTGGCCTGAGGCGTCAGCGCTGCCCCAGCAGTGCCCATGGCCTGTCCCTGCTGCAGCCCCGGCACTGCCACCCCCAGGGCTGTGCCCGGCCCCGAGAGCACTCAGGCCCTGCAGCAACACCAGGGCCACCAGGGCAGCGGGGCAGGGCCATGGCGGCAGCACTGGCAACACCAAGTGCTGCTGCTGCTGGGCACAGCTGCTGGGCCAGCACTGATCTGCCCCCAGCTCTGCACACAGACATTGCTGCTGGAGCTCCAGAGAAGGCAACAAAAGGGCATCTCTGCAGAAAACTCTGCTGGGAAATTCTTCAGTTTTTTCAAAGCCACAGAGAGCACAGCCCCTCATTGAAACAGTCTGTGGCCACAGGGAAGATGGAGAGAAAAAAAATGAGAAATGGCAAGAAAAATGACATATTTGTTGACAAAATTTAAAAATTAAAACAGAGGAAAAGAAATTCCAAACTGAAAGAAACAAGAAGTTTCAAAGATTATTGTTACTACCAGTGACTTGCAGAAACTGGCCAGCATTTTAATGCTTCTGAAAGCACCCGTCATCAGTTTCCTCACTGCAGCCTTCAGCTCCTGGTTCCTCAGGCTGTAGATGAGGGGTTTCAGGGCTGGAGCCACCACCGAGTAAAGAACTGGCAGGGCCAAATCCAGAGTTGGGGAGGAGATGGAGGAAGGTTTCAGGTGAGCAATTGCTGCAGTGCTGAAGAACAGGAAGAGAACGACCAGGTGAGGGAGGCAGGTGGAAAAGGCTTTGTGCCGTCCATGCTCAGAGGGGATCCTCAGCACGGCCCTGAAAATCTGCACATAGGAGAAAACAATGAACACAAAACAACCAAATGATAAACAGGCACTAACAACAATGAGCCCCAGTTCCCTGAGGTAGGATTTGGAGCAGGAGAGTTTGAGGATCTGTGGGATTTCACAGAAGAACTGGCCCAGGACATTGCCCTGGCACAGGGGCAAGGAAAATGTATTGGCTGTGTGCAGCAGAGCATGGAGAAAGCCACTGGCCCTGGCAGCTGCTGCCATGTGGGCACAAGCTCTGCTGCCCAGGAGGGTCCCGTAGTGCAGAGGTGTGCAGATGGACACGTAGCGGTCGTAGCACATGACTGATGCCGAATTTTGCCCCAAAAGACGAGAATAACTGCCTAAGAGACTCAAGTAAGTCAGCATAGACAGGAGGTATTTTATTACGACGCGTCGGAGAAATCACAAAAGGGATTTCTAGCTATCTCATGACAGAAACAAGCTTTTATACAGTCTTGGGTGCAGGGTTACATCATATTCATAAGAGGCGTGGTGTGGGCGGAGCGTGGGCGGAGACATCTATTTTGAGGATTATTCTTGGTGGTCCTTCCGGTCCTTCATCGCGGGCAAGGGTCTTCTGATGAGTCTTCCTCTTTAAACTTTTGAACTCCTATCCTAATATGGTCAATTCCCGGTGTACTTGGCTTGGTTCCCATGGCTTGGCACGGCTCTTAGGGTCAGTTTGACACTGGCACGGCTCTTAGGGTCAGTTTGACATTATTAGCTCTGATCATGCTTAGCTCGACAATTCCCTTATCCCTATCTCTCTTTATTGTTTGCCCTGCTTACCAAACTTCAAACAGAAGGATCCACCAGGATTGCTTCTGGATTAATGAATAACCTATCATACAGCATTATCAATAATTCCAGGATTGCTTCCGGATTAATGAATAACCTACCATACAGCATCATAAGCAATTCCTGAGTGTGGATGGGGGCGAGTCCCCTTATACCTAACATGAGACCACCCGCCGGTGATATGGGATATGGCTCTAGTGTTAGCGGTCGCGTGAGTAGCTAATGGGATGGGAATGGGATAGGACTACTCAGGGCTGATTTTCAGTCTGTGGCTCTGCCTAAGCATTTTGATAACAAAGTTATGTTCTTGTGCAGTAGTAAAATGCTGATCGGATGGGCAGTTTGGGGCTTCATGACTGTCAGGAGGGAAAACTCTGCTGAGATGAAGAACATGAAGAAAAAAAGTTGTGTGGCACATCCTGAGTAGGAGATGTTCCTGGTGTCCCAGAGGGAATTGTGCATGGCTTTTGGGACAGTGGTGCAGATGGAGCCCAGGTCGCTGAGGGCCAGGTTGAGCAGGAAGAAGAACATGGGCGTGTGCAGGTGGTGGCCGCAGGCTACGGCGCTGATGATGAGGCCGTTGCCCAGGAGGGCAGCCAGGGAGATGCCCAGCAAGAGGCAGAAGTGCAGGAGCTGCAGCTGCCGCGTGTCTGCCAATGCCAGCAGGAGGAAGTGCTTTATGAAGCTGCTGTTGGACATTTCTTCTGTCTTGGCATGGGGACCTGCAGAAAAAGTAATCATGGAATAGTTGGGTTTGGAGAGGACTTGAAATATCCCAGCACAGCTTGGGGGCACTTTATCCCCACTGCCTGCCCATCCCTGGGGTCTCAGCTCTGCCCTTGTGGTGGTTTGACCAGGAAGAAGTGGGAATTCTGGGAAGCTGTGGTCAAACCAATGAAGGTTTTGAGTTTGAGACTGGCAGCTGGTGTAGCCAGTGGGGTTTGGACACACCTCCGAGAATACACAGGGGTTAAAAAGCAGAGGTCTGCCCCTGGCAGGCTCTCTTGGGACGTCGCGGCGAAGAGGTCAGATCACCCTCCCCTGTCCAGTCGCTGCTGCTGGGCGGGGGAGGGGCAGCCACGTGGTAGGCCCGGGGCCTGGACAGAGATGGGGGTGAGAAGGCCCTCAAGGATGGAAGGGTGGAGGAGCCCCAAGAGACATCGGGCAGCCATTCCCCCCCCCCAGGAGGGAGAGAGAGGGAGAGTCGGCGAGACGGAATGTGATAGCAGCCGGCCCAGGAGGAGAAAGGGGGGAGAAGGGTGCAGCCCGGCCGGCCGCAGCAGCAGCACGTGTGGGAGTATCATCGTTCCGGGACAGACAGAGACTGAAAGTTTTAACCCCTTTCTTTCATGATTGGGGCCTTGCAAAAAATGCTAATCCTCCTCGAAGCTGAATAAGAAGGGAGATGAGAGATGAGATGAGACAAGGACCTGGCCCGAAGAACGTGGAGATGATTGAATGGGGAGAGATGATTTGGAGTGGCCTTTTGGCTGGACCTTTCTTGTGGCCATGGACTCAGTTGTTCCTGTGACACAGAGACTGCACTTAGGGGGAAGCAGTGGCTCAGAACCAGGAGGGTTCATCATGAGGACCCCCGGCCCCAGGGGGTTGGAAAAATATGGGGGGGACAGATGTCCCAAAGCAGAGACTGTGCCTTTTTGGAGTGAGACAAGGCATCCTTGAAAGACAACCCTAAAAGCAGCTCTGGTCCATGCGTCAGTGGTGAGAGCACTGGGCATGGAAGGAAGATGTCACAAGCGGCAAAAGGACTTTTTTTCCGGGCGGTGCCGAAGTGACAGGGAAGCACACGAGGTTTCAGTGTGTTTCCAGGGGAAGCCTATGGAACAAGAAGGACTCCTTTCCTCTTCATGAACTGAAGTTTGAGTATACTAAAGTGTCGTGCCAGGCTGGGCAGTTGGTGTTTTGGGAGAATGTATCGGATTGGGAAAGTCAGGTAGTGGGGAGGAGGAAAGTGGTTTTTGTAAGGTTTTCAATTTTTTTTTTTTTTTCTTTTCCTTATAGTTTTTCCCTATTTTCCTGTAGTTTAGGTAATAAAGTGTTCTTTATGTTTAAGCTAAAGCCTGTTTTGCTTATTCCTGGTCACATCTCACAGCAGACACCAGGGTGAGGGCATTTTCATGGGGGGCACTGGCTCTGTGCCAGGCTCAAACCATGACAGCCCTGTAGACCCCTCCCAGCTCAGGCACTGCTCAGGGGCAGCTCTGGCTCTGCAGGTTCTGATAGGAATGTCAGAGCAACCCTGAGGAGGCTGGAAAAGCAACACTGATGCCGCCTCTAAGGGGCCCGGTGCTGATTTCTGTCACTGCCTGATTTGTTTAGATCAGAGATTTTTTTTTTACTTGCCTCAAGCTGAACTGAAATGAGTATTTATGGTCAATAGATGGTCAAAACAATAGATTAAAAAGCAGGACTTTGCCTTTCCTGCAGCCCCTGCCTTGCTCTGCTCCCTGTATAATCTACTAATTATTTTCTGCTGTTTAATGCCACGCTGTGAGCAGTCCTTAACAATGCAGCATCCTTACCACACCATGAGAACACTTCCAAGCCTTACCAGCTGTCTCCTCCAACCCAGATCTTGTCCCCCAGTGCTGGGAGCAGCTGCCAGGGCTGGCTGAGAGCTGTCCCTGGCAGGCAGCAGAGTCCTTACCCCAGCACAGTGCCCTGGGCTGCAGGATCCTGCTCTGCAGGACAGCCCTGGGCACCCCTGGCTGCTCTGCACAAGAGAAAATAAGAGAATGTACTCACAGGGTCTGTAGGCATTGGGATGTTCCAGCTTTAGGAGATGGTTCCAGGAGCTGCAGCTGCATTGTCCTGCAGCCAGAGGTTCCTGTGCCAAGGGCTGGCAGTGATTCTGCCCCAGGCACTTCTCAGCACCTTCCCAGCCCTGACTGATTGAAGCTCTCTGTGCCTCTGTGCTGTGCCTGGAGTGGCTGCAGGCAGTGCCCCAGCCCTGCTGGGCTGGCAGAAGAGCTGCTCATCAAGAGAAATGTGCTTTTGAAGCTCTTCTTGGTTACCAGGAGCTGTCTCTGTGCCAAGAGCCCAGCCCAGCTCAGCAGCATAGACACAGCACAAGGACTTTAATGAGCCTCTGGGGCTTTGTGCTCAGGCCCTGAACATCAGTCCCTGAGAGGGAGCTGAAGAAACCTCTCCAGAACTCCAAGTCAGAATCCAACTCCAAACTTTCTTGGACTTTTAATGGGTCCCAGTGAGGGACACGACTGAGAAAGTGTCCCCAGGCCCCAGGCAGAGCAGAGAACTGCCGGCAGTGATGACAGGTGGGGACAAAGAGAAGCCAAGTCTTGGTGCCCTGGGGCACAGCAGGGTCTGTGCCACCAAGGGCTGTGAGGAGACACCTTGTCCTGAGGCCCTGGGGCCTCCTGGCACAGCCCCAGCCAGGCTGGGCACTGTCAGCCCCTTGTCCTGCCCTCAGCATCCCCCCCTAGCCCACATCCCAGTGGCCTCAAGGATCTGCTGGAAGGAGTCTCTGGGGAGCCTTGCTCAGGAATGGCCCTGGGGGCTCCTTAATTCTCCCAGGGGCTGCAGGTTTTTCAAAGGACTTTGGCTTTTGCCTTGGAGTCTCTGAGAGGTTTGGGCAATCATGGCCTGAAATTATCTGCTTTAATGAGTCCTTTGAGAGCTTTTGTCAGTAACAATACTCAGTGGGCTCATTAATGCTTCAAGGTACTTCAGTTATTTTAAGGTACTTGGTGTTTCACTTTTCATACAAACTCTATGAGAAGTTTGTGCAATCATGGCCCTAATTATCTACTTTAATGAGTACTTGATAGCTCTGTACTGACACTCAGTGGGGCGCATTAATACTTTGAGATACTCAAGATTTTTAATGTACTTTGGATTTTCCTTTCCACCCTGAGTCTCTGAGAGCATTTAGTGCCATCCTGGCCTCCAATTCTTTCCTCCAATCAGTCCAGGAGCAGCCTGTGTTGGGAATGACCTCAGTGGGACCCATTTATGCCTCAAGACACTTTGGGTGTTTCTTCTGACTTTGACTCCTGGAAACGTTTGTGCAGCCTCTTCTCAGGCCCTGAGGTTGCAGGGCTCAGCTCCAAATGCACCACAGGGCTCGGATCAAGCAAGTCCTGACAAGCTATGGTTCTGCCTTGATTTCCATCTGCTCTTGTGGAGTTCATCAGAAATGTTTCTGTAGTGGTTTTTGTTCACCATTTTGAGATTTCTCAAAATCAGTTTCGGTTCAGTGTTGGCTAATTACCAGTGCACTCACTAGAATACCCTTACTCATTTCCTGATGAAAGATAGGATTAGGAGAAAGGAAAAGCAGGCTCAAAGCTTTAAAAGGGTATAAATTAGAGCTTATAAGTAGCAATTAAAGAACGAGAAATAAGAATCAGAACAAAACTTTCAGAACACTTCGCCCCTCCATACAACCTTCTCTTTCTTATTGAGAATACAAAGAGACAAACCCCAAACTATTCAGCCACTTTACCACCTCTAGAATAGCCTTTTTATCAGTTCACTTAAGGAGAGAAGTTCCTCTTGTTAATGTTATGGAGACTTCCATCTAAGAAAACAGTTCTCTTGTGGCTTTTTATTTCCACTAATAGCAGCGACCCAGAAAAATCTGTAATTGTGAAGTCCCTCCAACTTCTTCACAGCTTTTCCCACAGTTGTCTTTATGGGCCATGTCAACTAACAGGGTATTAGTTTAAAGATAAGCTGTTTAATAGCAAAAGTTCTCTTCATCTATCTCTGAAATCATCTTCATCTGACTATGAAAGAACTGTCAATCACACAGCAGGGGCAGTGCTAACCCAGGTCTTATTGAGTGAGCTGTCAATCACACATGAGGCACTGTTGGTACCTATGTGTGTGTCTTTCTACAGATTTTTGTCTTGCTGTTGTTCTCTATTTCTTCTTCTAATCCTACTTACCTCTAACATTTTTGAGTAAATTAACATCTTCAGAATTAAAGGTTTTAAGGTTAAATGGGCTAAAGTTATTCAAGTTAATGTTATGATGAGAGGTTTATGTTGAAATAGATGTTGTATTAAAACCTTTGCCAAATTTCCTGGATTGTCTATATTTTGTCAGTAAAATTTTGTGTCATTTTGACCTCTGAGCTCAGTTGGTTAGAGCATGGTGCTGGTATTACTGAGGTTGTGGGTTCAATCCCTGTGTGGGCCATTCACTTAAGAGCTGGACTTGATGATCCTTGTGGGTCCCTTCCTAGCAAGAATATTCTTTGCATCTGCCCATGTTGAGAATATCTGGTTGGTGTCCCTCCTGTGCACCAAACTCAAGTCAACGAACCTTTGGTTACCCCCAGCATTTCAGTGTTCTGGGTGCACACTGCAAGCTCACAATGGCCTCTTGTTTTCATGAAGCTCCACAGTGTCACACTGGCCCCTTTCTTCCATGAGCCCCAACAGTGCCACAATGATCTCCTTGGTTCCACAACTTCCCACAGTGTCCCACTGGCCCCTTGGTTCCATGAGGATCTGCAGCACACACAGGTTTATGGCATTTGTCCTTGCTGCCCCTCACATCCCCCTGCCCCACAAACAGCCCTGAGCCACCTGTAAGGGACAGGCCCTGCTGTCCCAGGCTGGGCTCAGGGCTTGGCCTTTCCCCCTGGTTGGCTTCCCCCAACCAGCCCAGGCATTGCTCAGCACTGCAGTTCCCTGCTCAGAGCCTTGGGCTCCCTGCAATCCTGGCCTCAAGGATCTGCTCTCAGCAGTCCCTGGGGAGCCTTTGGCAGTCCCTGCCCTCAGTGGGGCCCAGTGATGCTCCAAGGCACTTGGAGTTTTGCTTCTGACTTCTTGAGCAGCTTCTTCAGCCTTCTTTCAGTGCCTGAGGGTCCTGAACTCAGCCCCAAATCCACCGTGGGGATCATCAAAATACAGAAAGCCTTGGGTAGGGTTCTTTCTCTTCTTTCAATTGTTATCAAGTCTCCAGGGCTTGTGCAGCTGATTGGAGTCCGTTTGGAGTTCTGTTAAGGAGGAAGGTTTCAACGTGTACCTCATGAGTTTTCTTGTTTACTCAAGGCAATATATTTATCTTTCAGTTAAGAGAAGAGCTGATAGAAGCATTCCCCAGGTGACCTTGATGCTGAATGTCTCCTTAGGAGGTCTAGGCACAGAGAAGAATGAGCCCCTTGAGGGCTGACCCTGTTTGGATAAGCTGCTTCTCACCCCCACTCTCACCATGTCTGACATGGCCCACCTGGCACTGACATCCCTGTGCCCTCCAGCAGATCCATGTCCCCTGAGCTCTGCAGCTCCATGTCCAAGCCCATTGCACCATGTCCCACCTGCTCTCCTCAGGGCTCTGCCTGCACACAGGCCCTGGAGAAATTTTCCTGTTAGGAAGGAAAGAACGGGAAGGCTTGAGCAGGTTTCCCAAACAACAACCCCACTCAGGAACCACCTGCTCAGTCCAGGCTGCCTGGAGTGGTGTCACCTTTCTCCAAGGGCCAGTGTGAGCAGAAATTATCTCTGGAAGCAGAATTCTCTGAGTCTTGCAGCTGAATTCTCTGTCCCTGTCCTTTGCCTTGACTCTGTTGCAGATGGAAGCTGCTGGTGCTGTCCTCACCTTTAACCTCTCTCTTGAATGCAAACAGATGTTCCCAGGTGTGTTCAGCAGGATTTGCTCAATGTTTCTACAAAACTTTTGGGTTCCTCATGGAATGAATGGGCCATTTTGGCACTGAGGGGGTGACTTGGAAGCAAGGAGTCATTTGTGACCCTGGGGTCCCATGGAACCAAGGGGCGATGGTGACACAGCAGGGCCACATGGATCTAGTGGTCCATTGTGACACTGTGGATCCAAGGAGACCATGGAGACACCTCCAGAACCTCATGGAACCGAGGAGTCCATGGTGACCCAGCGGGGCTGCATGGAGCCAATGGTCCATGGTGAGACTGCCCATCCAAGGAGGCCATTGTGACACTGTGGAAGCTCATGGAGCGAGGGAGGCCATTGTGACACTGAAGAACTTCATGACACCAAATATCCATGGTGACACAGCAGGGCATCATGGGAACCAAGGAACCGCTGCTGGCAGTAGGGAAACACACGGAACCAGGGGCCGTTGTGGCACTGCAGAACACACAGAGCTACTGGACCTTGTCCCCTGGCCCTGCACAGCTCCTTGGGAGGCACGGCAGGAGCAGCACCCTGAGAGCCTTGGGAATGCCCCTCTGGGATCCATGGCACACACTCCCAGGGGCTGGAATTCCAGTTCCCTGCCAGGAAAAGGTGCTCCTGCCTTTTGAGGCAGGAGCCTTTTGGCTCTTAAGAAGGAGCCAAAAGCCAAGTGGAGCAAGATCTTAGAGTGACATTTCACTGCCAGCCTTTATAACTTCACCCATGGTTGTTGTAGCTCAGGCATTGGGAATTAAATCAGGGCAGGGTCTTTGGTGGGATCTGCCCTGGGTCAAGACAGAGACCCAGAGAAAAACAGAGCAGGCAAAGAGAGGCAGGAGAGAAAGGAGGACACAAACACAATCAGCTGAGCAGGCCGCACGCTGAAAACAGAACTGCAACTGACTGAAAATGAATGTGACAGAAAGAAATAATTTTGTAACTTGAATTCCTATCAAAACACATTTTCCTCCATTTCTCACAAACCTGCTCCCAGTGTCATTCAGCAGGTCTGTGAGAAAGTTTGTGTTCTGAGTGAATGTTCCAGGTTGCAGCCACATGGAAACAGGGAATGGGGATTTTCCTGCTTTTGAGGAGTTTGACATCCTGAGCTGAGGAGAGGAGGAGGCACCAGAAAAAAAGGGCAGCTGGGCTTCAGCCTCCCACAGGGAAGAGGGAGGAGAAGTTCTCCTGTCCTGTTGACAAGGAGGATGAGGATGACGAGGAGGAGGAGGAGGAGGAGACCGAGGAAGAGGAGGAAGGGGAGGATGAGGTTGTGGAGGAGGAGATGGAGGAGGAGAAGGAGGATGCGGAGGAGGACAATGAGGAGGTAAAGGAGGAGGAAGATGAGGAGGAGGACAAGGAGGAGGTCAACAAGGATGACAAAGAGGAGAAGGATGAGGACAAGGACATGGAGGTGGAGCAGGAGGAGGATGAGGAGGACGAGGAGGAGGAGGACGCTGATGAGGTAGAGGAGGATGCAGAGGGCAAGGATGATGAGGACAAGCAGGAGGAGGCAGAGGACGAGGAGAAGGAGGAGGATGAGAAGGAGGAAGAGGAGGAGAAGGAGGAGGACAAGGGCATGGAGATGGAGGAGGCAGAGGAGAAGGACGAGGAGGATGAGGAGGAGGTGGATGAGGAGGAGGGCACAAAGGAGGAGAAGGAGGAGGTGGAAGAAGAGGAGGAGGTGGAGGACAAGGAGGAGGAGGCCAAGGAGGAAGAGGAGAGAAGGAGGAGGAAAAGACATGGAGGAGGATGAGGAGGAGGAGGTAGAGAAGGAGAAGGAGGAGGAGGAGGAGGAAGAGGAGGAGAAGGACAAGGAGGAGGATGTGAAGGAAGAGGAGGACGACAAGGAGGAGGAGGAGGAGGAAAAGGACGAGGACATGGAGGAGGCAGAGGAGATGAGGTGGAGGAGGAGGGCGCGGAGGAGGAGGATGGGGAGGTGGAGGAAGAGAAGAAGGAGGAGAAGGAGAAGGAGAAGGAGAAGGAGAAGGAGAAGGAGAAGGAGAAGGAGAAGGAGAAGGAGAAGGAGAAGGAGAAGGAGAAGGAAGCAGAGGAGGAAGATGAGGAGGTGGAGTGTCCTAGTTTAGGGCAAATTTGTTAAAGAATCTGCAAAGGAGGGCCCCTCCAGAAAGCAAAACCCACACGGCCCCTCCCCCCAACCGGTTCGGGAAAAAATTCCTTGGAGAGAGGTGAAAAGAACCTGTTTATTTCAGGCACAGCACCCCCCAGCACACAAAATGAACAATACCCGATGACACCACTTTGAGAAAGATTGCAAAATCAGAAAGTCTCTTTTGGGGGTGGTTGCTCTGTTCTCAGTCCCTCTGGCGCTGGGGCAGCTGCTGCAGCCAAACCTTTGGTGTTCCCACGTCCCAGTCCGGAGCAGGTTCGAGATGGTCACAGAAACGGGAAGGGAGAAAGAGTCCAGGAAGGAGTGTGGACTGTTTAGCTAGAACTAGCTAATAAGCAGAGGCCAAAGCAGAGCAGAAGCAAGAGCAGAAAAAGAGAGCAAGCAAAGCAGCAAGCTGAAAGCAAGAAGTGAAAACAGCCCTATGTACTGCTTGTGTCTGTGTCCCTGATAAGAGAAACCTAAAAAAAACTTCCACTCTTCAAAGCCGGTCTTAAAGGCACAGAACAGATGAATGGGGATACAAGCATCATAACGTCACCCCAGGACATTGAGGAAGAAGAGGAAGTTGAGGAGAAGGACGAGGAGGATGGGGAGGAGGAGGTGCAGGACGAGGAGGACGGGAAAGTAGATGAGGAGGCAGAGGAGGAGGACAAGGAAGAGGAGGATGAGGAGGTGGACGAAGAAGAGGATGAGGAGGAGGACAAGGAGGAGGCAGAGGAGAATGAGTAGGAGAGGAAGGGTGAAGAGGAGAAAAAGGAGCATGAGGATGTGGAGGATGAGGAGGAGGATGAGGAGGACAAGGAGGTAGATGAGGAGGAGGAGAAAGACGAGGAAGAGGAGGAGGAGGACCAGACATGGAGGAGGAGGACTTAGAGGTGGAGGAGGAGGAGGAGGCAGAGGTGAAGGAGGAGGATGAAGACATGGAGGAGTAGGAGGAAGAGGAGGAGGATGTGGGTGTGGAGAAGGAGGAGAACAAGGACATGAAGGAGGCAGAGGAGGATGATGAGGACAAAGAAGATGAGGAGGAGGAGGAGAACAAGGAGGAGGAGGAGGACGAGGTGGAAGAGGAGGCGGAGGACAAGGATGAGGTGCCCCAGGAGGATGAGGAGGAGGAAGACAATGAGGACATGAAGGAGGAGAAGGATGAGAAGGTGGAGGAGGAGGAGGGGGAGGATGAGGATGTGCATAGAAGGAGGACGAGAAGGATGAGGAGGATGAGGAGGCTGATGAGGAGGAGGAGGATGAGGAGGAGGTGGAAGACAAGAACGTGATGGAGGAGGATGATGAAGAGGCACAGGAGAAGGACGAGGAGGAGGAGGGGGAGGATGAGAAGGAGAAAGACAAGGAGGTGAGTGAGGAGAGTTTGCTTTCTTTACTCTTCCTGATAGAAATTTCTTTCTCTTGCCCAGCCCTGTTCCCTCCCCTGCAAACAGTCCATCCCTGTTGGCCCTTTCCTCTCTGGCCCCACTCCCCATTGCAGTTCCTGACTTGGCACCATGGGAACGTCCCTTGTCCATCAGGACCATCCTACAAGTGCTGCAGGAATTGTCTGCAGGCTCCTGCAGTGCCTCCTGCTGCTCCCCTTGCCAGAGGCACCCCAGGCCAGGGGGCACATCTGGGCTGCTGTGTCTGCCTCTGAGGCTCCCTGTTCTGGGCAGTGAGGAGGAGCTGCAGAGGCTCTGCAGGACTGACAGGATGGGCTTTGGGGCTGGCAGGAGAAGCTGGGGGACCTGGGCTGCTGGAGCTTCTGAAGAGGAGGCCCAGGACTCATCTTGCAACTGCTCTAAGGGTGGTTTCAGAGAATCCCAGAATCAGCAAGGTTGGGAAAAGACATTGGAGATCATCAAGTCCGTCCTGTTCCCTGACACTGCCTTTTCTCCCCGGAGCCTCCTCTTCTCCAGGATAAACAACCCCAGCTCCCTCAGCCACTCCTCACAGGACATGTGTTCCAGACCCCTCACCAGCCTTGTTGCCCTTCTCTGGACACGCTCCAGCCACTCCATGTCCTTCCTAAATTGGAGGGCCCAGTACTGCAAATAGCACTCGAGGTGCTGCTCAACCAGTGCCCAGCACAGGGGAAGAATCCTGTGTGGCAATGTCGCAGGGGTCCCAGGACAAGGGAAGAGATTAGAATCTTGACTCCATGTTTCAGAAGGATGATTTATTATTTTTCGATATATATTGTACTAAAAGAAAATTACATATTAAAACCATACCAAAATAATAGAAGAAAGGATTTCATCAGAAGGCTAGGAAGTAAAGGAATGGAATGATAATAAAATCTTTTGATTGACCAGAGTCCCAACACAGCCAGACCTGTGATTTGTCATCAAGTAGGAACAATTTCACCTGCTGGGTAAACAATTCTCCAAATCTCATTCCAAAGGAGCATAACATGGAGGAGCTGAAGCTTCCCAGCTTCTCAAGAGGAAAGATCCTTGCATGATCGTCCGGCTCGCCACACCATTCCAGATCCATAGGAGTGCCAGGGATTGCATGAGGGAAATGGTGGGGAGGGGGTGGGGACAAATTCTCATTGATTGTCAGCCATGAAGGGCCTTGATTTTCCTATCTTTCTAAACTGCATTAGGAGGTACTGGGGGTCAATATCAATTGAACATTGCAAATATACAAATAAAAACAGGAAAAGAAAACATGACAAAAGAGTTCTCTCTGCTTTTTTTTTTTTTTTCCAATATAGCAGATTCACATTTACTAGACATCTGAAATGTGTCTAATTAAGCATAGAAGAATTGAAAACTAAAATTATTCCCATGGGCTTTTCTTGTTTGGGTGTTTTGAATAAATGTTTATCAGTCTTTTTCAATGAATTCTTGAACTGAAGAGCTCCAGAAAGAAGAGGCCTCTGGAGTATTAAAATTTATCAGCAACATCGAAATGGCTGAGGATCCATCCCCATCAGAGCAGCAATGAACAGAAATGGGCACAGCTTTGTGGCTGCCCCAGCTTTGGCATGGGCCCTGGGCCTGGAGCAGGAGCAGCTCTTGAGGGCCCCAAGGCCGGTGCTCTTGTGCTGCCCTGGGCAGATGGGAGGGCAGCAGGGGCTGCAGAGCTCTCAGCACTTCAGCCAGAGGGGAGCAGGGCAGCCAGGGAGCCTCCTTTGGCCTTGGCCCAGCACCTTCCCCCATGGCTGGGGCTGAGTCCTGTGGCAGCTGCAGCTGCTGCTGTGCCCTTGCCAGGGGCTGAGGCCGTGGGGCAGTGCCCAGAGCAGCCTGGCCTGAGCAGAACTGTGGGGCCAGAGCCGGCTGGGCTGGGCTGGGGAGAGGCCCTTGGTGCTGCCCAGAGCTCAGGGCAGCTGGCAGAGCTTGCAGGGAGCTGGGCTTGGCTCCGAGAGCCTGGCCCAGAAACCATCAGTGTCCATCTCAGTGTGGCTGAGCGTGC
Organism: Zonotrichia leucophrys gambelii; assembly: GCF_028769735.1. Lineage (NCBI taxonomy): Eukaryota > Metazoa > Chordata > Aves > Passeriformes > Passerellidae > Zonotrichia > Zonotrichia leucophrys. The sequence continues at coordinate 50,029 of NW_026992543.1, forward strand.
AGGGGCAGGACTCAGGCCAGGCCTTGTGGGGCAGTGCCAGCACCTGTGCAAGGCATTGCAAACAGGCAAGTGGCCCAGAGAGGAGGCTGCTCTGTGCCCTTGGTAGCATGGACGGAGCAGGACATTTGTCAGCGCCAGCCTCTGTGCCCAGCCCTTGGCAGCCGTGGCTGCTGAGCCCAGCTTTGGCCTGGACTGAGTTTGGCTGTGGCCCAGCTCCATCCTCCTGCGGGGCTCAGGGCCTGTTCCCGGCCATGGCCAGCCCTGGCTGCCTCTCTGCTGCCCCAGAGGCCGGCAGAGCCCAGGGCAGGGCTGTCTGTGCAGCCCCACAGGTGCCAGGGGCTCTGCAGGAGCTGGCAGAGGCTGCCCAGCAGGGAGGCCATGGGGCACAGAGCCCCAAGGCTGCTGTGGGCACCACGGCACAGGGGCCGTTCCCAGCCGCAATGCTCCTGGCCTGGGCTGGGCCTGCACAGGGCCTGGGCCACCATGGCTGAGACAGCACAGGGCCACAAAGGGGCCACGCAGCCGCTGCCGGGGCTGACAGCAAGGCCAGGCACACACAAGCAATTGCTGAGCATGGCCTGCGCTGGCCATGCCTGACTGTGCCAAAGGCAGAGCTCAGCTGCCCTTGGGGCTGCAGGGATAGTGAAGAGCCCAGAGAGCCTCCATGGCTGGGCTGGAGACCAAGGCTGCAGGAGGGAAATGCAGGGCTGCTGCGCGATGGGGAGGGCATTGAATTCCAGCACACACCTCAGCTCTCTGATGATCCTGGCACCATGCTGGGCCCTGTTTCAGACTGGAGCAGAGCAGATGTTGATGGGACAGGAGCCCTGTGGGGCTGTCAGGGACCTGCAGCTTGCAAGGTGCTCTGCTGTCCCTCAGGTGCTCTTGGAGAGATCCAATCCCAGCTGGGCACCTCAGGGCACAAGTGGCACTGCCTGTTAAAGGGCACGCAACTGATATATGCCTGGATAGGGGCACAGGTTTTAATACCAGTTAATTTCATAATATACAAGCGAAACTTTATTGTCTGGGTCATTTGAAAACTTTTGAGAAATGGCAATGTTTTCCCACCAGTAACAGGAATCTCCTGGATCTACTGGATTCTTCTTCTGATGTCAAGAGAAGAAATACTCATCTTTCCCTCTGCCTTTGCCACCAACATTCAGTATAATATTTAATGACCCTCTCCCTTCAGGTGTTTCCAGCTCTCCTGTTGAAATGGCCATGTTTAAGAACATCTGTTCATTTAGAGCAGCTGTATCTATGTCCTTTCCATTGCTCCCAGATTTTCTCATCCAGATGCTCTCTGGTCATTCAAGTGCCTCTCAACTGACTGGTTTCATGCTTTGAACATCAGGGAGTTGTCAAATCTTTCTGAAGTTCAAATAAATATCACATTAGACAGCATCTTAATGGTGTTTATATCTATCACAGAATTCCCATTTCTTATATCTTTGTCCAAAACTCTTGCTATACGACAATCCCTGGGGAATGGTGGACATGTCAGATGCAGCTGGGACATCGCAGAGAGCCGTGGAAAGAGCTGTGATAGTTATTAAACTGTTCAAATGTTCAACTTGTGGTTGTTGGCAAGAAACCTTTCTGTGCCACTGAATTCACCAGTCCCTGAGTCCGAAGGACACAAACCTGTTGAGTTGTGGTTCCCACTTAAGGAGCTGCACTTGGACCTTGGCTCTACACAGGAGAGCTCTTCATCCCCTTTCTGTCTTTTCCTCCCTCTGGGCATGGAGGGATCTCCTGACTTCAGTCTGTGACTCGTGTGTGCAAAGATCAAATCTGGGCAGAATTGGGGCAGGGAGGGTTTGGGGGGACATTGTGATCTGTGCTGGACACAGAAGGTGTTTTCCATTGCTCTGAGGCTGTCTGCTGTGGAAAGCAGATTTAATATCCAGCAGAGGAATGACTTTTGCATTTGACAAAGCTGTGCCTTCCCCTGGCTTTGATGGCTGCCAATAAATGAACATCACTCTGTGTCTCAGGCGGCTCCTTCTCCAAGGAAAGCAGATGGGAGTTGAAGCCAAGGAGCTGAAAGCTGCAGGTGCAGCCTGGGCTGGAGGGAGTTCAGAGTTGCACAAGGCTGCTCTGAGTGCCAGGGTTTGGATGGGGGAAATGGTGGGGTGGGGGTAGGGACGGAGTCTGATTGATTGTCAGCCATGAAAGGTCTTGATTTTCATATCTACTCAAACTGCATGAGGATGTACTTGGATTTAGTGACAATTGGAGATTTCACATATCAATGTATTAACAGTGAAAAAACCCTAAACAGGACGTAAAAAAAATTATTCTCACTGTCTTTTTAAATATAATGCATACACTTTTTATATACTACTGAGATCTGTTGAATTAACCACAAAAGATTTGAAAATTAAAATCAAATTGCTCCCAGAGGCTTGGCTTGTTCAGGTGTTCTGAATGTTAATGAGCCCTGGGACACTGAATTCCTGCACTGAAGAGCTGAAGGCTGAACAAGCCTCTGAAGCAGGAACATTCAGTAGCAGCCTCCAAGTTGCTGAGGATGTCAGCAGCCCCCACTGAGGCCATCCCTGGCCAGAGACCGTGGGGGAATGGGCAGACAAGGAGAGCGTCCCTGGGGCTGGGGCAGCACAACTCAGAGGCACCAGCGGCTCCAGCTGGGCAATGGAGTGTGGAATGTGGCTGGGAAAGCCCTGCCTGGGCTGGGCCAAGCAGGACCAACAAGCCTGACCCCCATTCCCCAAACAACTCTCTCAAGGAGACATTTAAAAGGAATTACAGTCGTTTGTGTACTCTGGTTGAGCTCACTGGAGAAATAACAGCAAGATATTCTCAGGAGCTCCAAACAATCAAACAGCCTTTACTGGCAACTTTAGAAAATCAGAGAAACTTTGACAAATGGTTTATCATTACATTGTAGTGGTTTTGGTTTGTTAATTTAAGATTTTTTCCATTCTTGAGATCTCTTAAGTAATGTATTGATGAGTGTGGTGGGTTTTAGTGTCGGTTAATTATTTATGTACTTATTTTGTTGTGAGATAGGATTACGAGAAAGGTAAAGTAGGCTTAAAATTTTAAAAGCGTATAAAGAAAATTTTATTATAAGCACATTAGAAAAAAGGTAGTAAGAATTAAATTCTTTAGAACACTCTTTTTTCTTTACAACTTTTTTTTTTTTTTTTTAACCTGACAATGTAAAAAACTAAACTAAAAATTTCTAGTAGTTTACTATTTCTAGAATTGTCTTTTTTTAGTTTTAGGGAGAGAAGTTTTTCTTGTTAAGTGCATGGAGATTTTTTTACAAGAGGAAAAATATTTTTTTTGTGGTTCTTAATTTTGCCATGGATAACAGTTGTCTTGGGAACTTTGTTACTGTGAAGTTCTTTTATTGCTACAAGCTTTTTTACAGCTAATTGATGGATCATGTCGACTTATGATATATTGTTTTAAAGGTGAGTTGTTTAAAGGTAAATGTTTTTATTATTTACTTTTTAAAATATTTTTATCTCTGGAAATAGAGATCCTCTCTTGCGGGTACTGGATTACATTTTTTTCTGCCTGAACTTTTTATGAAATTGCAGGTATTTTATAATTTATTTTAATATGCAGGTTTTTGTTTGATATTATTTTGAATAATTTAATTTTTTTATACTTTTATGTGTTATAAAGAAAAAGAGTTTTTTCTTTAGAGTTTATAAGAGGATTTTAGTTTCAAGATTAAGGTAGTTTTTCTTCTTTTTTATTGGGTAGTTATTTCTTCCTTTCTGACTTTGACAGTTTTTGGGTTTTTTTTAATGTTTCTATTTTTTTTTTTTTCTTTTACTTGAGGGATGATTGAAGTATTGAAAGGGTTAACATCTGACCCGACAGTAAATTGTGGTGGCAGTTTTGGTTGGATTGTGTTAGGATTGGTTTTATGGTTGGTTTTTGAGTTTTTTTGTGTTTAGTTGTAGGGTTATTTTGTATGATTTGTAGGATGTAGGAGTTTTTGGTTTTAGTTGTGTTGGGGGGAGGGGACATGGTGGTAAGATTTTAATAGCTGTGGCTAGCTTTGTTCTGGTTGGGGTTTTTTAGCCTCTTCTGTTTTCCCAGTCCCATCTCTCCCAGTCCCTTCACCCCTTTCCTTGACTCTGAGCCCCTGAACCTCCTTCCCAGTTCTGCCAGCTCTTCATGTCCCCCCTTTTCCTGGGCCTGTGGAACCCCCTGCATCACCAAACTCTCACTTTCAGCCCCCCAGCATCCCCAAATCTCCATGTCCCCCCGTTCTCCCCTCCCTCCAGTACCGGGAAGTGGCGCTGTCAGAGCCCAACCCGGGGGTCCCCAGTCCTTGATTGTGGGGGATGTGGATGGGACCCCCTGGGAGCACTAGGGCAGTGAGCGGGGCTGGATGGAGCCACAGAAAACAGCGATGGTGGGAGGACCTGAGCTGAGCTGAGCTATTGGACTTCCCAGAGCATAGATATTGGGATGGCAAGGGCTGGGATATAGAGATAACCAGAGCTGGGATATTGGGATAGCCAGAGCTGGGATACTGCGAGAGCCAGAGCTCTGATATCGGCATAGCCAGAGCTGAGATATTGAGATGGCCGGAGCTGGGATATTGGGATAGGCAGAGCTGGGATATTGAGAAACCAGGGCTGGGACATCAGGATAGCCAGAGCTGGGATATTGAGATGGCCAGAGCTGGGACATTGGTACAGCCAGAGATGAGGTATTGTGATAACCAGGGCTGGGATATTGGCACAGCCTGAGCCGGGATATTGGGATAGCCAGAACTGGGATATTGGGATGGCCAGAGCTGGGATATTGAGAGAGCCAGAGCTGGGATGGCCAGAGCTGGGATATTGGGATAGCCAGAGCTGGGATACTGGGGTGGCCAGAGCTGGGATATTTGGATGGCCAGGGCTGGGATACTGGCACAGCCTGCGCCGGGATATTGGGATAGCCAGAACTGGGACATTGGGATAGCCAGAGCTGGGATATTGGGATAGCCAGGGCTGGCATATTGGGATAGCCTGAGCCAGGATATTGGGATGGCTAGAGCTGGGATATTGGCATGGCCAGAGCTGGGATATTGGGATATCCAGGGCTGGGATATTGGGATATCCAGCCCTGGCTCAAGGACAGGACCCGGCCCGTGGCTGACAGTTCCCTGGAGACGGGGCGGGTACAACCAGAGTGGGGGGAGTGGGGGGAGCCGGGGCTGGGCTGGGATCTGTGAGAATGGAGGACTCTGAGGGGTGGGGTGGGGGGTCCAAGTGGTCCCTGGGGCTCAGACACAACTCCTGGGTCCCTTCTATCCTCCCTTTCCCCGGTCCCCACTGCTGCAAGTGGGTTTTCCCCGTGACCTTCTACCAATGGAGTGTCCTGGATCCCCCGGTTGGCTACAACGGCTGGATTTCATCTCCTTTTGAGGGGATCCAGAAGTTTGCGTGTCGATGGGGCCCCCTGGATCAGACAGAGGGGCGGGAATCCAAGGGATCATTGTGGACAGACGAAGATTACCTGGGCACATGTGGGGGTAAATACATCGATGGGTTGGGTGGCTCTGGAGCACAAAGGGGGGTGTGGGGAAAGGGGAATTCCTATGGGGAAAGGGGGATTCAGGAAAGGGGGGACTTGGGGGAAAGCAGGAAACCCCTGGAATTTT
>NW_026992544.1:0-55624 GCF_028769735.1 Zonotrichia leucophrys gambelii
CCCCAGGTGTGCCCCGTCCATGCCCAGGTACCCCCAGGTGTGCCCCCATCCATGCCCAGGTACCGTCAGGTCCACGGTGGCCGGCTGGGATCCGTTCCTGCTCTCCCCCACCTGGTACAGGTGCTCCAGGCGCACCAGGACGGCCCCGGCCCCGCGCGGCTCCAGCGACAGCAGGTGAACGTTGGGGGGCAGCGCCCGGCGCAGCCCCGACACCTGGGGGGGGGGAATGTCCTGATCACCTGGCAAAGGTGAGCCCAGAAACCCAACCCTACCCCCACCCTGCCCACCTGCCCAGAAACCCACCCCCACCCCCACCCTGCCCACCTGGCACAGGTGAGCCCAGAAACCCCTCCCTGCCCACCTGGCACAGGTAACCCCAGAACCCCACCCCCACCCTGCCCACCTGGCAAAGGTGAGCCCAGAAACCCAACCCTACCCCCACCCTGCCCACCTGCCCAGAAACCCAACCCCACCCTGCCCACCTGGTACAGGTAACCCCAGAACCTCTCACCTGGGGCAGGTGAGCCCAGAAACCCAACCCCACCCTGCCCACCTGCCCAGAAACCCACCCCCAGCCCCACCCCGGCCACCTGGCACAGGTGATCCCAGAACTCCTCATCTGGCACAGATAACCCCACAGCCCCACCCTGCCCACCTGCCCAGAAACCCAGCCCCAGCCCCACCCTGCCCACCTGGCAAAGGTGAGCCCAGAACCCCTCTCTGCCCGCCTGGCACAGGTGACCCCAGAATCCCTCACCTGGCACAGGTGACCCCACAACTCCTCCCTGCTCACCTGGTACAGGTAACCCCAGAACCCTTCACCTGGTGCAGGTGAACCCACAACTCCTCCTGCTCACCTGGCACAGGTGAGGCTGTGGGGGGAACCTGTCCCGCTCACCTGGCACAGGTGACCCCAGAACCCCTCACCTGGCACAGGTAACCCCACAACCCCTCCCTGCTCACCTGGCACAGGTGACCCCAGAATCCCTCACCTGGCACAGGTAACCCCAAACCCCTCACCTGGCACAGGTGAACCCACAACTCCTCCCTGCTCACCTGGTGCAGGTGATCCCATAACCCCTCACCTGGCACAGGTAACCCCACAACCCCTCCCTACTCACCTGGCACAGGTGAGGTTGTGGGAACACCCTGCCCACCTGGCACAGGTAACCCCAAACCCCTCACCTGGTGCAGGTGAGGCTGTGGGGGGAACCTGTCCCTGCTCACCTGGCACAGGTGAGGCTGCAGGGAGAGCCTGCCCTGCTCACCTGGCACAGGTGATCCCATAACCCCTCACCTGGCACAGGTAACCCCACAACTCCTCCCTGCTCACCTGGCACAGGTAACCCCAGAACCCCTCCCTGCTCACCTTGCACAGGTAACCCCAGAACCCCTCCCCGCCCACCTGGCACAGGTGACCCCAGAATCCCTCACCTGTCCCAGGTGCCCCCACAGCCCCTCCCTGCTCACCTGTCCCAGGTGCCCCCCCCACACTCACCTGTCTCAGGTGAGGCCCCCTGCCCGGTGCCAGCACCACGGTGGGCGGGGTCGCCATCTGCTGTGCCCGCGGGCGGTGCTGCTCAGGTGCGGCGCCCACCGTGTCCAGCAGCACCAGGTGCCGCCCCGCACCACCAGGCCCCGCCCGTCCGCACCTGGCTCGTCCAGCGCCTCCCCCAGGCCGCGGTTGTCGTCGTGGAGCAGCCGCCGGTGCACCTGGAGGGGCGCGGGGGATGGCACAGGTGGGCACAGGTGTGCCCAGGTGTGCCCAGCATGGGGGCAGCCCTGCCCAGGTGTGCCCAGGTGTGCCCTGCGTGGGGGCAGCCCTGCCCAGGTGTGCTCTCCCCTGCCCAGGCGTGCCCAGGTGTGCCCTGCGTGGGGGCAGCCCTGAACAGGTGTGCCCTGCATGGGGGCAGCCCTGCCCAGGTGTGCTCTCCCCTGCCCAGGTGTGCCCAAGTGTGCTCAGGTGTACCCAGGTGTATCTCAGGTGTGCCCACCCCTGCCCCAGGTGTATTCCAGGTGGACCCAGGTGTGTCCGGGTGTGCCCACCCCTGCCCAGGTGTGCCCATGTGAGCCCACCCCCCTGTCCAGGTGTGCTCAGGTGTACCCAGGTGTGCCCTCCCCTCCCCAGGTGTGCCCAGGTGTCCCCAGCCCTACCCAGGTGTACCCAGGTGCATCTCAGGTGTGCCCACCCCTGCCCAGGTGTATTCCAGGTGTACCCAGGTGTGCCCATCCCCCCTGCCCAGGTGTGTCCAGGTGTGCCCTCCCCTGCCCAGGTGTACCCAGGTGTGCCCTCTCCTCCCCAGGTGTGCCCAGGTGTACCCAGGTGTGCCCAGCCCTACCCAGGTGTACCCAGGTGAGTTCCCAAGTGTGCCCACCTCCCTGCCCAGGTGTGCCCAGCCCTACCCAGGTGTGCCCAGGTGTGCCCAGCCCTACCCACGTGTATCTCAGGTATGCCCAGGTGTGCCCAGCCCTACCCAGGTGTGCCCAGGTGTGCCCACCCCCCCTACCCAGGTGTGCCCAGGTGTGCCCAGCTGTGCCCAGGTGTATCTCAGGTGTGCCCAGGTGTGCCCAGGTGTATCTCAGGTGTGCCCAGGTGTATCTCAGGTGTGCCCAGGTGTATCTCAGGTGTGCCCAGGTGTGCCCAGGTGTGCCCAGGTGTGCCCAGGTGTGCCCAGGTGAGCTCACCATGAGCTCCAGGGAGCCGTCCTGGAGGCTGCTGCCGCCCTGGCACCGATCCGTCAGCACCGTCAGCTGCACCTTCTGGTCCTGGGCAGGTGGGCCAGGTGTGAGGGGGCTGGGGCGGGGCTCGGGTGTGCCCAGGTGTGCCCAGCTGTGCCCAGGTGTGCCCAGGTACCTTGATGAAGATCCGGGTGTTCACAGGGTAATAATTGCCGGCCACGGGCTCAGTCTGGGTCAGGTTCCAGGTGGGTCGGTAGTCACGCCTGGGGGGGAGGCAGAGGGTCACCTGAGCCCCTTGGGGTCACCTGAACCCTTTGGGGGGGGGTCCCAGGGGTCACCTGAGCCCTTTGGGGGTGGTCCCAGGAGTCACCTGAGCCCCTGGAGAGGTCACCTGAGCTCCTTGGTGGAGGTTCTGGGGGTCACCTGAACCCTTTGGGGTCACCTGAGCCCTTTGGGGGGGGTTCTGGGGGCCACCTGAACCCCTTGGGGTCACCTGAACCCTTTGGGGGGGGTCCCAGGGGTCACCTGAGCCCCTTGGGGGGGTCCTGGGGGGTCACCTGAGCCCCTTGGGGTCACCTGAGCCCTTTGGGGTCACCTGAGCTCCTTGGGGGGGGTCCTGGGGGTCACCTGAACCCTTTGGGGTCACCTGAGCCCTTTGGGGGTGGTCCCAGGAGTCACCTGAGCCCTTTGGGGGGGGTCCCAGGAGTCACCTGAACCCCTTGGGGTCACCTGAGCACCTGGAGGGGTCACCTGAGCTCTTTGGGATGGTCCCAGGGGTCACCTGAGCCCTCTGGGGGGGGGTCCCAGGGGTCACCTGAGCCCCTTGGGGTGGTCCTGGAGGGTCACCTGAACCCCTTGGGGTCACCTGAGCCCCTTGGGGTCACCTGAGCCCTTGGGGGAGGTCCTGGGGGTCACCTGAGCCCCTTGGGGTCACCTGAACCCTTTGGGGGTGGTCCCAGGGGTCACCTGAGCTCTTTGGGGGTGGTCCCAGGGGTCACCTGAGCCCTTTGGGGGGGGTCCCAGGGGTCACCTGAGCCCCTTGGGGTGGTCCTAGGAGTCACCTGAACCCTTTGGGGGGGGTCCCAGGGGTCACCTGAGCCCCTTGGGGTCACCTGAGCCACTTGAGGGATTACCTGAGCCCTTTGGGGTGGTCCCAGGGGTCACCTGAACCCTTTGGGGGTGGTCCCAGGGGTCACCTGAGCCCTTTGGGGTGGTCCCAGGGGTCACCTGAGCCCTTTGGGGGGGTCACCTTTGCCCCTCACCTGCGCTCCAGCACCTGGCGCCCGTTGGAGTCGGTGTAGAAGCGCCCGGCCGAGCGCAGCGGCGTCTGGAACCTGCTGATCACCTCCTTGCCCATCCCATCCCTGCGGCCAGGAGGGGGAAACACAGCTGTGTCCCCTCACCCACCCACCCAGGACAGGTGAGTGAGTGGGGGTCCCCAGAGACCCCTCCCCAGGCTCACCCCACGGGGATGGGCCCCACTGTCCACTCCAGCTCCAGGTAGGGCTGCCCCGGCCGCAGCCGCAGCACCTGCGAGCACCACTCGGAGAAATTCTGCCGCAGCTCCTGCACCAGCGCCGTCTGCAGGGGACAGGGACACCTGCAGAGACCCCTCCCCAAATCCCATCCAGGGGGGACCCCTCCCCAAATCCAGGGGACCCCTCCCCAAATCCAGGGACCCCCTCCCCAAATCCAGGGACCCCCTCCCCAAATCCAGGGACCCCTCCCCAAATCCAGGGGACCCCCTCCCCAAATCCAGGGACCCCCTCCCCAAATCCAGGGACCCCCTCCCCAAATCCAGGGGACCCCCCCCCCCAATCCAGGGACCCCCTCCCCAAATCCAGGGACCCCCTCCCCCAAATCCAGGGACCCCCCAATACCCCCAAATCCAGCCCCCCCCCCCCCCCCCCCCCCCCCCCCCCCGGACCCCTCCCCAAATCCAGGGATCCCCTCCCCAAATCCAGGGACCCCCCTCCCACAAATCCAGGGACCCCTCCCCAAATCCAGGGACCCCCTCCCCCCAAATCCAGGGACCCCTCCCCTCCCCCCCCCAAATCCAGGGACCCCCTCCCCAAATCCAGGGGACCCCCTCCCCAAATCCAGGGACCCCTCCCCAAATCCAGGGACCCCCTCCCCCAAATCCAGGGACCCCCTCCCCAAATCCAGGGACCCCTCCCCAAATCCAGGGACCCCCTCCCCCCAAATCCAGGGACCCCCTCCCCAAATCCAGGGACCCCTCCCCAAATCCAGGGACCCCTCCCCAACTCCAGGGGACCCCCTCCCCCAAATCCAGGGACCCCTCCCCAAATCCAGGGGACCCCCTCCCCCAAATCCAGGGGACCCCTCCCCAAATCCAGGGACCCCCTCCCCAAATCCAGGGACCCCCTCCCCAAATCCAGGGACCCCCCTCCCCAAATCCAGGGACCCCCTCCCCCCAAATCCAGGGACCCCTCCCCAAATCCAGGGGACCCCAGGGACCCCCTCCCCAAATCCAGGGACCCCACCCTCCCCAAATCCAGGGGACCCCCTCCCCCAATCCAGGGACCCCTCCCCAAATCCAGGGACCCCCCCCCCCAAATCCAGGGACCCCTCCCCAAATCCAGGGACCCCTCCCCCAAATCCAGGGACCCCTCCCCAAATCCAGGACCCCCTCCCCAAATCCAGGGACCCCTCCCCAAATCCAGGGACCCCTCCCCAAATCCAGGGACCCCTCCCCAAATCCAGGACCCCCTCCCCAAATCCAGGGACCCCTCCCCAAATCCAGGGACCCCCCCCCCAAATCCAGGGACCCCCTCCCCAAATCCAGGGACCCCTCCCCAAATCCAGGGGACCCCCTCCCCAAATCCAGGGGACCCCCTCCCCAAATCCAGGGACCCCTCCCCAAATCCAGGGGACCCCTCCCCCCAAATCCAGGGACCCCTCCCCAAATCCAGGGGACCCCCCCCCCCAAATCCAGGGGACCCCCTCCCCAAATCCAGGGGCCCCCTCCCCAAATCCAGGGACCCCTCCCCAAATCCAGGGACCCCCTCCCCAAATCCAGGGACCCCCTCCCCAAATCCAGGGACCCCTCCCCAAATCCAGGGGACCCCCCATCCCCCTCCCCAAATCCACGGGGACCCCCTCCCCCAAATCCAGGGACCCCTCCCCAAATCCAGGGACCCCTCCCCAAATCCAGGGACCCCCTCCCCAAATCCAGGGGACCCCTCCCCAAATCCAGGGGACCCCCTCCCCAAATCCAGGGACCCCTCCCCAAATCCAGGGACCCCTCCCCAAATCCAGGGACCCCTCCCCAAATCCAGGGGACCCCTCCCCAAATCCAGGGACCCCTCCCCAAATCCAAGGGGGACCCCTCCCCAAATCCAGGGACCCCCTCCCCAAATCCAGGACCCCTCCCCAAATCCAGGGACCCCTCCCCAAATCCGGGGACCCCTCCCCAAATCCGGGGACCCCCTCCCCAAATCCAGGGACCCCTCCCCAAATCCAGGGACCCCCTCCCCAAATCCAGGGACCCCTCCCCAAATCCAGGGACCCCTCCCCAAATCCAGGGGACCCCTCCCCAAATCCAGGGACCCCTCCCCCAAATCCAGGACCCCTCCCCAAATCCAGGGACCCCCTCCCCAAATCCAGGGGACCCCTAACGCCCCCCCAAATCCAGGGCCCCCCCCTCCACCTCCCAAATCCAGAGACCCCTCCCCAAATCCAGGGACCCCTCCCCCAAATCCAGGGACCCCCTCCCCCAAATCCAGGGACCCCTCCCCAAATCCAGGGACCCCCTCCCCAAATCCAGGGACCCCTCCCCAAATCCAGGGACCCCCTCCCCAAATCCAGGGGACCCCTCCCCAAATCCAGGGACCCCCTCCCCAAATCCAGGGACCCCTCCCCAAATCCAGGGGACCCCCCCAAATCAGACCCTCCCAAATCCAGGGACCCCTCCCAAACCAGGACCTCCCCAAATCCAGGGACCCCCTCCCCAAATCCAGGGACCCCTCCATCCCCCCCAAATCCAGGGGACCCCTCCCCAAATCCAGTAGGGACCCCCTCCCCAAATCCAAGGGACCCCCTCCCCAAATCCAGGGACCCCTCCCCAAATCCAGGGACCCCCTCCCCCCAAATCCAGGGACCCCTCCCCCAAATCCAGGGACCCCTCCCCAAATCCAGGGACCCCCTCCCCAAATCCAGGGATCCCCTCCCCAAATCCAGGGGACCCCCTCCCCCCAAATCCAGGGACCCCCTCCCCAAATCCAGGGACCCCCTCCCCAAATCCAGGGGACCCCTCCCCAAATCCAGGGACCCCCTCCCCAAATCCAGGGAGACCCCAGGGACCCCAGCCCACCTTGATCAGCTGCGTGGCCGCGCGTTTGGCCACGGGGATGGGTGTGGGGGTGAGGGGCCGGAAGATGTAAGCGCCCGAGGCCTGGGGGCTCTGCCCGTCCCCGGGGCTGGCGTTGTACCTGGGGGTCAGCAGGGGTCAGGAGGGGTCAGGAGGGGTCAGGAGGGGGTCAGGGGGGGTCAGGAGGGGTCAGAGGGTCAGAGGGGGTCAGGAGGGGGTCAGGAGGGGGTCAGAAAGGGGTCAGGAGGGGGTCAGGAGGGGTCAGGAGGGGGTCAGGGGGGGTCAGGAGGGGGTCAGGAGGGGGTCAGGAGGGGGTCAGGAGGGGGTCAGGAGGGATCAGAGGGGTCCCCTCCTCACCTGGGACCCCTCCCCAAAATCCCAAAGGCCCCCAGACTCACCAGTAGAAGCTCTGGAAGACGGGCAGCGAGATGCCCTCGCGCAGGTTCTGCATCTCCAGCAGGTGCCCCGTGACGGGGTCAAAGCGGACGCGCAGGTACTGCGGTGATGGGGGGGTGACACAGGTGGGGTCACCCCCTCCCCCCAGGTCACCCAGTGACCCCCCCTGACTGGTTTAACTGGGAGCTGAGGCTCAGCCCCCCCCCCAAAATCCACAATGTCCCCTCACCTCGTTCTCCATCTGTGGCTCGGCGTCACCTGAGGGGTCCCCCGAGGTCCCCAAGGGCCACCTGGGGGTGTCCCAGGTGCTGCCCGGGCTCAGCTGCTGCACCTGGAAGGTGCTGAAGCCCAAAGGGGGGGCCCAGGCCTGGAACAGGAGCTCCCCTGGAGCCCCCCCGGCGCCGCCCCGGAGCCGCCGGGTGACACCGGAGACGGGGAGCACCTGGGGAGGGGGACGGGGACGGGGCAGGGGTCACAGGTCAGGGGTCACAGGGACAGGGCAGGGGTCACAGGTCAGGGGTCACAGGAGGTGACAGGTCAAGGGTCACAGGAGGTGACAGGTCAGGGGTACAGGTGGGTAAGGGGCTCACCTAGGGAGGGGTCACAGGGACAGGTCAGGGGTCACAGGGACAGGTCAGGGGTCACAGGGACGGGTCAGGGGTCACAGGGACAGGTCAGGGGTGACAGGTCAGGGGTGACAGGGACGGGTCAGGGGTCACAGGGAAAGGTCAGGGGTCACAGGGACAGGGCAGGGCTCACAGGAGGTGACAGGTCAGGGGTGACAGGTCAGGGGTGACAGGAGGTGACAGGTCAGGGGTCACAGGGACAGGGCAGGGGTCACAGGGACAGGGGTCACAGGAGGGGACAGGTCAGGGGTCACAGGGACAGGGCAGGGGTCACAGGGACGGGGCAGGGGTCACAGGGACAGGTCAGGGGTCACAGGGACAGGTCAGGGGTCACAGGAGGTGACAGGGGGTACAGGTGTGTAAGGGGCTCACCTGGGGAGGGTGACAGGGACAGGGCAGGGGTCACAGGGACAGGTCAGGGGTCACAGGGGGTGACAGGTCAGGGGTGACAGGAGGTGACAGGTCAGGGGTCACAGAAGGTGACAGGGGGTACAGGTGGGTGGGGGGCTCACCTGGGGAGGGGTCACAGGGACAGGTCAGGGGTCACAGGAGGTGACAGGTCAGGGGTCACAGGGGGTGACAGGTCAGGGGTCACAGGGACAGGTCAGGGGTCACAGGAGGTGACAGGTCAGGGGTCACAGGTCAGGGGTCACAGGGGGTGACAGGTCAGGGGTCACAGGTCAGGGGTCACAGGTCAGGGGTCACAGGGACAGGTCAGCGGTCACGGGAGGTGACAGGTCAGGGGTGACAAGTCAGGGGTCACAGGAGGTGACAGGTCAGGGGTGACAGGTCAGGGGTGACAGGTCAGGGGTCACAGGTCAGGGGTCACAGGTCAGGGGTCACAGGGGGTGACAGGGCTCACCTGGCTGGCCACGGGCCGGCCCTGGGGGTCGGTGACTCCGTACGAGCTGGCCCTGACCGGCAGCCGCACGGGCCAGGTGACGTCCCAGGCCAGGGGGTTGTAGAGGATCACGGTGAACTGGGGAGGGGTCGCACAGGGGTGTGAGGTGGGGAGGGGGGGTCAGTCCCTGGAGACCCCCCAGACCCCTCCCCAAAAGCTGCTCACATCAGGGGTGGCCTCGGTGAGCGGGCACACGCTGATGTTGAGGGCATTGCAGAACACCAGCGGCTCCTTGATGCCCCCGAGAACGGACAGAGCGTTGGCCACCAGCACCTGTCGGGGCGGCCACAATTTGGGGAGGGGTCTCTGGGACCTGCCCCTGTCTCCCCCAGCCCCCCAGGCAGGTGTGTGGGGCTCTCACCTGGCAGCTGTCCCAGCCCTTGGCCAGCTGCCGGGCGTAGTCATCGGCCACGTGCTGCCTCTCGGTGCCGGCCACGGCGTCGTGGTGCTGGGCCACGGCCACGGCCTCACCTGGGGACAGGTGAGAACGGGGGGGGGGTCAGTTGGGGGAGGGGGGGGTCCCCAGGTTCCCCTGCAGGTGTGCCCAGGTACTCACGGAGCACCGAGCTGTCCCCGGGCCCGTAGGGACCGGCCCGCACCGAGGGTCCCGCCAGGGATTCCAGCTGGCTGCACACCTGAGGGTGGCATGGGGGCTTCAGGGGGTGGCAGGGGTGCCCCAGGTGTGCCCCCACCCACAGGTGTGCCCCAGGTGTGCCCCCACCCACAGGTGTGCCCCCAAGACCTTCAGGGGTGCCCCGGGTGTGCCCCTATCCGCAGGTGTGCCCCCAAGGGCTGCAGGGGTGCCCCAGGTGTGCCCCAAGACCCGCAGGTGTGCCCCCAAGACCCCCAGGTGTGCCCCCAGGACCTTCAGGGGTGCCCCAGGTGTGCCCCCAAGACCCGCAGGGGTGCCCCAGGTGTGCCCCCACCCACAGGTGTGCCCCCAAGACCTTCAGGGGTGCCCCAGGTGTGCCCCCACCCACAGGTGTGCCCCCAAGACCTTCAGGGGTGCCCCAGGTGTGCCCCCACCCACAGGGGTGCCCCAGGTGTGCCCCCAAGACCTTCAGGGGTGCCCCCAAGACCTTCAGGGGTGCCCCAGGTGTGCCCCAGGTGTGCCCCAGGTGTGCCCCCACCTGCAGGGGTGCCCCAGGTGTGCCCCCACCTTCGGGGCTCGCACAGGTGTGCCCCCAAGACCCGCAGGGGTGCCCCAGGAGTGCCCCAGGTGTGCCCCCAAGACCCCCAGGTCGCCCCCAAGACCTTCAGGTGTGCCCCCACCTGCAGGGCTCCCCCAGGTGTGCCCCAGGTGTGCCCCCACCTGCAGGGGTGCCCCAGGTGTGCCCCCAAGACCTTCAGGGGTGCCCCAGGTGTGCCCCAGGTGTGCCCCCACCCACAGGTGTGCCCCAGGTGTGCCCCCAATACCTTCAGGTGTGCCCCAGGAGTGCCCCAGGTGTGCCCCCACCTGCAGGAAGCCGCTGCTGAGCCGCTCGTAGCCCTTGAGGGCCGGGCGGCTGCTGAAGTAGCCGGTCCAGAACTGGTGGGGCCCGTCCGAGTACGGGAAGAAATCGTCCGTCTTCAGGGGCCTGGGGGGGGTTTGTCTGTCTGTCTGTCCGTCCGTCCGTCCGCGCCCCTGGGCCCCTCCCCTGCCCCCCCTGGGCCCCGCCCTCACCAGGTGAGGTTGGCGCGGTGCAGCTCCCGCAGGTAACACGAGGGCGTGGAGTACAGGGCGTGGACGCGGCTGCCGTTGGCTTGCTGGGGACACAGGGACATTTGGGGACATCAGGGGGGGTTTGGGGACACCACGGGGGGGGTCAGGGACCACCCCTCACCCGGGCGTTGGCGTGGGCAATGAGCTTGTCCAGGTTCTTGAACCACAGGTGAGCGTTCTCGTAGTGGAAGTCGGAGCCCATGGTCATGATGATGTGGTTGGTGCGGTACTGCTGGGCCTGGGCAGGGGGACAGGGCGTGAGACCCCCGCCCGGGGGGGACAGGGACACCCAGGGGACCCTGCCCAGGGAATGGGGACAGCCAGGGGACCCACCCCAAGGGGACAGGGACATGGAAAAATGCCATTCCAGGGGACAGGGACACCCAAATAACCCATCCCAGGGGACAGGGACACCCAAATAACCCATCCCAGGGGACAGGGACACCCAAATAACCCATCCCAAGGGACAGGGACACCCAAATAACCCATCCTGTGGGACAGGGACACCCAAATAACCCATCCCAGGGGACAGGGACACCCAAATAACCCATCCCAAGGGACAGGGACACCCAAATAACCCATCCCAGGGGACAGGGACAGCCAGGGACACCCAAATAACCCATCCCAGGGTATAGGGACACCCAAATAACCCATCCCAAGGGACAGGGACACCCAAATAACCCATCCCAAGGGACAGGGACACCCAAATAACCCATCCCAGGGGACAGGGACACCCAAATAACCCATCCCAGGGGGACAGGGACACCCAAATAACCCATCCCAGGGGACAGGGACACCCAAATAACCCATCCCAAGGGACAGGGACACCCAAATAACCCATCCCAGGGAATGGGGACACCCAAATAACCCATCCCAAGGGACAGGGACACCCAAATAACCCATCCTGTGGGACAGGGACACCCAAATAACCCATCCCAAGGGACAGGGACACCCAAATAACCCATCCTGTGGGACAGGGACACCCAAATAACCCATCCCAAGGGACAGGGACACCCAAATAACCCATCCCAAGGGACAGGGACACCCAAATAACCCATCCCAGGGGACAGGGACACCCAAATAACCCATCCCAGGGGGACAGGGACACCTGGAAATGCCACCCGAGGGGACAGGGACACTCAGGACCCCCACCCCGGGGGACAGGGACCTTTGTGACCCCCCCCCAGGTGTCCCTGTGTCCCCATTGTCCTCTGTGAGCACCTGCGTGGCCGCAGCCTGCAGGAACGAGGTGACCACAGGGACCTTTGTGACCCCTCCCCAGGTGTTCCCAGGTGTCCCCATGTCCCCTGTCAGGACCTGCGTGGCTGCAGCCTGCAGGAACGAGGTGACCACAGCCCCCCTTGGGTGTCCCCATGTCCCCTGTGTCCCCTGTCAGGACCTGCGTGGCTGCAGCCTGCAGGAACGAGGTGACCACAGGGACCTTTGTGACCCCTCCCCAGGTGTCCCAGCCCCCCCAGGTGTCCCCATGTCCCCTGTCAGCACCTGTGTGGCCGCAGCCTTCAGGAACGAGGTGACCACGGCGTCCACGTTGCGCTCGGGGCCGTCCCCGTCCACCAGGGGGGGGTCGGTGCAGAGCTGGTCCCAGCACAGCCCCGGGGGGGGGTTGTACACGTTGGGCAGGATCCCTGGGGACAGAGGGACAGCAGTGTCACCAGGGCTGGGGACAGGGCTGGGGACAGAGCAGAGGACAGGGCAGGGACAGGGGACACCCATGGGGACAAGGATGGGGACAGGAGGGGGTTGTACACGTTGGGCAGGATCCCTGGGGACAGGGGGACAGCGGTGTCACCAGGGCTGGGGACATGGCTGGGACAGGGCTGGGACAGGGCTGGGACAGGGGACACCCATGGGGACAGGGATGGGGACAGGAAGGGGGTTGTACACGTTGGGCAGGATCCCTGGGGACAGAGGTGTCACCAGGGTTGGGGACACAGCTGGGGACACAGCTGGGACAGGGGACAGAGCTGGGACAGGGGACACCCATGGGGACAAGGATGGGGACAGGAAGGGGGTTGTACACGTTGGGTAGGATCCCTGGGGACAGAGGGACAGAGGTGTCACCAGGGCTGGGACAGGGCAGGGACATGGCTGGGACAGGGGACACCCATGGGGACAAGGCTGGGGACATGAAGGGGGTTGTACATGTTGGGCAGGATCCCTGGGGACAGGGGGACAGAGGTGTCACCAGGGCTGGGACAGGGCTGGGACATGGCTGGGACAGGGGACACCCATGGGGACAGGGCTGGGGACATGAAGGGGGTTGTACGTGTTGGGCAGGATCCCTGGGGACAGAGGTGTCACCAGGGCTGGGGACAGGGCTGGGGACAGGGCAAAGGGGGACAGAGCTGGGGACAGGGGACAGAGCTGGGGACAAGGGACATGGCTGGGACAGGGCAGGGACAGGGCTGGGACAGGGGACACCCATGGGGACATGAAGGGGGTTGTACATGCTGGGCAGGATCCCTGGGGACAGCAGTGTCACCAGGGCTGGGGACATGGCTGGGGACACAGCTGGGACATGGCTGGGACAGGGGGACAGGGGACAAGGATGGGGACAGGAGGGGGTTGTACACGTTGGGCAGGATCCCTGGGGACAGGGGGACAGCGGTCACAGGGGTGGGGACAGGGGCAGGGGACACAGCTGGGACATGGCTGGGACAGGGGACAGGGCTGAGGGGGACAGGGGACAAGGATGGGGACAGGAGGGGGTTGTACGGTGTTGGGCAGGATCCCTGGGGACAGTGTTGTCACCAGGGCTGGGACACGGCTGGGACAGGGCTGGGACAGGGCAGGGACAGGGCAGGGACAGGGCAGGGACACAGCTGGGACATGGCTGGGACAGGGCAAAGGGGGACAAACGGGAAGGGGACAGACAGCCATGGGGACAGGAGGAAGGGTTTGGGGACACTGCGGGTGACACGGACAGGGACAAGATGGACGGGCTGGGGTCAGTCCTGGGAAGGGACAATGGACAAAGGCTTGGGAAGGGAGGGGAGGGGACAGGAGGGGAGGGGACAGGGGCAGTCTGGGGGTCACTGTCAGGGGTCCCAGGGGCAGTTTGGGGGTCCCAGGGGAAGTTTGGGGGTCCCAGGGGAAGTTTAGGGGTCTGGGGGCAGTTTGGGGATCCCAGGGCCAATCTGGGGGTCCCTGGCAGGGGGATAGGGGGCAGTTTGGGGTCCCAGGCCCAGTTTGGGGGTCACTGTCAGGGGGTCCCAGGGGCAGTCTGGGGGTCACTGTCAGGAGGGGATAGGGGGCAGTTTAGGGGTCTGGGGGCAGTTTAGGGGTCTGGGGGCAGTCTGGGGTTCCCAGGGCCAGTTTGGGGGTCCCAGGCCCAGTTTGGGGGTCCCAGGGGCAGTTTGGGGGTCCCAGGCCCAGTTTGGGGGTCACTGTCAGGGGGTCCCAGGGGCAGTCTGGGGGTCCCTGTCAGGAGGGGATAGGGGACAGTTTGGGGGTCCCAGGGCCAGTCTGGGGGTCCCAGGGCCAATCTGGGGGTCCCTGGCAGGGGGGATAGGGGGAAGTTTGGGGTCCCAGGGTCAGTTTGGGGGTCCCAGGGGCAGTTTGGGGGTCACCAGTGAAGATGTCAGCCCGGGGGGGCTCCAGGCTGTCGCTGCCCCTCCAGATCAGCTCCAGCTCGCGGCGCTTCTGCCGAGCCCACTTGTCCTGGTGATCCACACGGCCCAGGAACAGCCCATCGTACCCCATCTGGGGGGCACAGGGGGTTATGGGGGGCACTGGGGGTTATGGGGGTCCCCAATACCCAGAAACAGCCCGTCGTACCCCATCTGGGGGGCACAGGGGTTATGGGGGGCACAGGGGGTTATGGGGGGCACTGGGGGGCACAGGGGGTTATGGGGGGCACTGGGGGGCACGGGGGGTCCTGGTGATCCACACGGCCCAGGAACAGCCCATCGTACCCCATCTGGGGGGCACAGGGGGTTATGGGGGGCACTGGGGGGCACTGGGGGGCACTGGGGGTCCTGGTGATCCACACGGCCCAGGAACAGCCCGTCGTACCCCATCTGGGGGGCACAGGGGGTTATGGGGGGCACTGGGGGTCCCCAATACCCAGGAACAGCCCGTCGTACCCCATCTGGGGGGCACAGGGGGTTATGGGGGGCACTGGGGGGCACTGGGGGTCCCCAGTACCCAGGAACAGCCCATCGTACCCCATCTGGGGGGCACAGGGGTTATGGGGGGCACTGGGGGGCACTGGGGGTCCTGGTGATCCACACGGCCCAGGAACAGCCCGTCGTACCCCATCTGGGGGGTTATGGGGGGCGCAGGGGGTTATGGGGTCCCCAATACCCAGGAACAGCCTGTCATAGCCCATCTGGGGGGCACGGGGGGTTATGGGGGTCCCCAATACCCAGGAACAGCCCATCATAGCCCATCTGGGGGGCACGGGGGGTTATGGGGGGTTATGGGGGGCACGGGGGGTTATGGGGGTCCCCAATACCCAGGAACAGCCCATCGTAGCCCATCTGGGGGGCACGGGGGGTTATGGGGGGCACTGGGGGTCCTGGTGATCCACACGGCCCAGGAACAGCCCATCGTACCCCATCTGGGGGGTTATGGGGGGCACAGGGGGTTATGGGGGTCCCCAGTACCCAGGAACAGCCCATCATAGCCCATCTGGGGGGCACAGGGGGTTATGGGGGTCCCCAATACCCAGGAACAGCCCATCGTAGCCCATCTGGGGGGGCACAGGGGTTATGGGGTCCCCAATACCCAGGAACAGCCCATCGTAGCCCATCTGGGGGGCACGGGGGGTTATGGGGGGCACTGGGGGTCCCCAATACCCAGGAACAGCCCATCATAGCCCATCTGGGGGTCATGGGGGTCCCAACACCCCATCACTGCCCATCTGGGGGCACAGGGGGTTATGGGGGTCCCCAACACCCCATCACTGCCCATCTGGGGGGCACTGGGGGGCGGTCCCTAAAAAAGGCTGGGGGAGGTGCTGAGGGATCCTGAGGGTGATTTAGGGGTGCAAGGGAAGCTCTGTGGAGGTTTGAGGGGTGCAGGGCAGGTCTGGGGGTGCACAGGAAGCTCTGGGCAGGTTTGGGGGTGCAGGGCAGGTTTGGGGGTGCAGGGCAGGTCTGGGGGTGCACTGGAAGCTCTGGGCAGGTTTGGGGGTGCCCAGGAAGCTCTGGGGAGGGTTGGGGATGTTTGGGAAGGTTTGGGAAGCTCTGGGCAGGTTTGGGGGTGCATTGGAAGCTCTGGAGAGGTTTGGGGGTGCAGGGCAGGTTTGGGGGTGCAGGGGAAGCTCTGGGGAGGTTTGAGGGGTGCAGGGCAGGTTTGGGGGTGCAGGGCAGGTTTGGGGGTGCACAGGAAGCTCTGGGCAGGTTTGGGGGTGCAGGGCAGCTCTGGGGGTGCCCAGGAAGCTCTGGGGAGCTTTGAGGGGTGCAGGGCAGGTTTGGGGGTGCAGGGCAGCTCTGGGGGAGGGTTGGGGATGTTCGGGAAGGTTTGGGAAGCTCTGGGCAGGTTTGGGGGTGCATTGGAAGCTCTGGGCAGGTTTGGGGGTGCAGGGCAGGTCTGGGGGTGCAGGGGAAGCTCTGGGCAGGTCTGGGGGTGCAGGGGAAGCTCTGGGCAGGTCTGGGGGTGCAGGGCAGGTTTGGGGGTGCAGGGCAGGTCTGGGGGTGCAGGGCAGGTCTGGGGGTGCATTGGAAGCTCTGGGCAGGTTTGGGGGGCAGGGGAAGCTCTGGGGAGGTTTGAGGGGTACAGGCAGGTTTGGGGGTGCAGGGCAGGTCTGGGGGTGCCCAGGAAGCTCTGTGGAGGTTTGAGGGGTGCAGGGCAGGTTTGGGGGTGCAGGGGAAGCTCTGGGGAGGTTTGGGGGTGCAGGGCAGGTTTGGGGGTGCATGGGAAGCTCAGGGCAGGTTTGGGGGTGCAGGGCAGCTCTGGGGGTGCATTGGAAGCTCTGGGCAGGTTTGGGGGTGCAGGGCAGGTCTGGGGGTGCACTGGAAGCTCTGGGCAGGTTTGAGGGGTGCAGGGCAGGTTTGGGGGTGCAATGGAAGCTCTGGGCAGGTTTGGGGGCGCCGGGCAGGTCTGGGGGTGCCCAGGAAGCTCTGGGCAGCTCTGGGGGTGCAGGGCAGCTCTGGGGGTGCCCCACCTGCGCCAAGGTGGCCGCCAGCTCGCGCGAGTGCCCGAAGGGGTCGATCTGCCAGCCCACCCTGGGGGTGCCGCAGGGGCCAAAGAGGCGGCGCAGGAAGCGCCGGCCCAGCGCCAGCTGCTCCAGGGCCCCCCGATAGTGAGCGGCGGCCTCGTCACTCATGCACCAGCCCCCCCCGACCAGCTCCAGCCGCCCTGGGGAGAGAACCCCAAAATCCACTCAGGGAGCGCCCACGGAACCCCAAAACGCCATCAGGGAGCACCCACAGAACCCCAAAATCCACTCAGGGAGCGCCCACGGAACCCCAAAACACACTCAGGGAGCACCCACAGAACCCCAAAATCCATCAGGGAGCACCCACAGAACCCCAAAATCCACTCGGAGGGGAGAACAGAACCCCAAAACCCACTCAGGGAACGCCCACGGAACCCCAAAATACACTCAGGGGGGGAACAGAACCCCAAAATCCATCAGGGAGCACCCACAGAACCCCAAAATCCACTCAGGGAGCACCCACAGAACCCCAAAACCCCATCAGGGAGCACCCACAGAACCCCAAAATCCATCAGGGAGCACCCACGGAACCCCAAAACGCCATCAGGGAGCACCCACGGAACCCCAAAATCCACTCAGGGAGCACCCACGGAACCCCAAAACCCCATCAGGGAGCGCCCACAGAACCCACAAAACCCATCAGGGAACGCCCACGGAACCCCAAATACACTCGGAGGGGGAACAGAACCCCAAAACCCCATCAGGGAGCACCCACAGAACCCCAAAATACACTCGGAGGGGGGGAACAGAACCCCAAAATCCACTCAGGGAGCACCCACGGAACCCCAAAATCCACTCAGGGAGCACCCACGGAACCCCAAAACCCCATCAGGAAACACCCACAGAACCCCAAAACCCCATCAGGGAGCACCCACAGAACCCGAAAACCCCATCAGGGAACGCCTACGGAACCCCAAAATCCACTCAGGGAGCACCCACGGAACCCCAAAATACACTCAGGGAGCACCCACAGAACCCCAAAATCCACTCAGGGAACGCCCATGGAACCCCAAAATACACTCGGAGGGGGAACAGAACCCCAAAATCCACTCAGGGAGCACCCACGGAACCCCAAAACCCCATCAGGGAGCACCCACGGAACCCCAAAATCCATCAGGGAGCACCCACGGAACCCCAAAATACACTCAGGGAGCACCCACGGAACCCCAAAACCCCATCAGGGAGCGCCCACGGAACCCCAAAACACACTCAGGGAGCACCCACAGAACCCCAAAATACACTCGGGGGGGAACAGAACCCCAAAATCCACTCAGGGAGCACCCACAGAACCCCAAAACCCCATCAGGGAACACCCACAGAACCCCAAAATCCACTCAGGGAGCACCCACGGAACCCCAAAACCCCATCGGGGGACACAGCACCCCAAAATCCCAGTGCCCCCAGTGTCTCTCCCATTCCCTCCCAGTGCCCCCAATGTCTCTTCCAGTGCCTCCCAGTTCTTCCCAGTGCCCCCAATGCCCCTCCCATTCTCCCAATATCCCTCCCAGTGCCCCCAATGCCCCTCCCAGTCCCTCCCAGTGCCCCCAATTCCCCTCCCAGTGCCCCCAGTTTCCCTCCCAGTGCCCCAATTCTCCTCCCATTCTCCCAATATCCCTCCCAGTGTCCCAATGTCCCTCCCAGTCCCTCCCAGTGCCCCCAATGTCCCTCCCAGTCCCTCCCAGTGCCCCCCCAGTGTCCCCAGCCCCCGTACCCTGCTGCACCAGCTCCCTGACCAGCCTGCGCGTGGCCGTGTCCTGCTGCTGCCACCAGCGCGCCAGGAACGCCACCTCAGCGTAGACAAAGCGGCGCGAGGGGACAGCGGCCAGGTGGGCCACCACCGAGTCCAGGATGTACTGAACACCTGCGTGCTGGTCCTTGTTCCTCACTGGGGATAGGGGACACTGTGTCACCCCAAAAATGGGGATAGGGACACCCCAAAACCCCAGGGATGGGCTGGGGACAGCGGCCAGGTGGGCCACCACCGAGTCCAGGATGTACTGGACACCTGCGTGCTGGTCCTTGTTCCTCACTGGGGATAGAGGGAAAAGGATCACCCCAAATCACCCCAAAAATGGGGATAGGGACACCCCAAAACCCCAGGGATGGGCCACCACCGAGTCCAGGATGTACTGGACACCTGCATGCTGGTCCTTGTTCCTCACTGGGGATAGGGGACATTGTGTCACCCCAAATCACCCCAAAAATCCAGCGTGGGGACACCCCAAAACCTGGGACAGGGCTGGGGACAGCGGCCAGGTGGGCCACCACCGAGTCCAGGATGTACTGAACGCCTGCATGCTGGTCCTTGTTCCTCACTGGGGATAGGGGACACAGGGTCACCCCAAAAATGGGGATAGGGACACCCCAAAACCTGGGACAGGGCTGGAGACACCGAGTCACCCTAAAACCCTGGATGGAGACACCCCAAAACCCTGGAGAGGGGACATGGGGACACCCCAAAACCCCAGGGATTGGGATACTGGGTGACCCCAAAACCCCGGGGTGAAGGCACCAGTCACCCCAAAACCCCTGGGCTGGGGACACGGTGGCATCTTGGGGACACGGGGACATCCTGGGGACATGGGGGGCACCAGTCACCCCAAAACCCGGGCTGGGGACACGGTGGCATCTTGGGGACATGGGGACATCCTGGGGACATGGGAGGCACCAGTCACCCCGAAACCCGGGCTGGGGGACACGGTGGCATCTTGGGGACACGGGGACATCCTGGGGACATGGGGGGCACCAGTCACCCCAAAACCCCTGGGCTGGGGACACAGGGACATCCTGGGGACATGGGAGGCACCAGTCACCCCGAAACCCAGGCTGGGGGACACGGTGGCATCTTGGGGACACAGGGACATCCTGGGGACATGGGAGGCACCAGTCACCCCAAAACCCGGGCTGGGGACACAGCTTGGCGATATGGGGGCACTGGGTGACCCCGAAACACGGTGGCATCTTGGGGACAAGGGGAGGCGCTGGCCCCAGAGGGGACACGCACCAAGTGCCACGTGACAAACGCAGAGGGGACAAAGGGCAGCCCCAGGGGTCACTCAGTGTCCCCCTGCCACGTCACCCCCCTCATGTGACACCACGGCAGCCCTGGGGACCTCCCGCCCCCCCCGGTGTCCCCTCCCGGTGTCCCCACCCGGTGTCCCCACGCACCCCCGTAGTAATACTGATCCACCGTCTTGAGCCAGCCCACGTCGTCGTGCGAGTGCGGCACCAGGTGCACGTTCAGCATGTCCGGCCGGGTCGGGGGGCACGACTGCGGGGGTTCGGGGGGGCTCGGACCGGGCCGGGCCCGCGGCACCCCCGGAACCCACCGGAACCCCCCGGGATCCTCCGGAACCCACCGGGATCCCCCCCCGGCGTGGCCGTTGAGCTCCAGAAGCGGTTGCACAACCAATGCTCCCAGTTCCCGTTTCCTCAGCCGTCCCCAGCCCGCCCCAGCGCTCCCAGTCCGCCCAGTTCCCGTTCCCTCAGACCGCTCCGCTTCCCCCCTCAGCGCTTCCCGGTGTCCCCAGCCCGTGGCAGCGCCCGTTATCCAGCCCCCACTGCCTGGCCCGTATCCCCGGGCAGTGCCGGTGCCCCAGCCCGCGCGTCCCCGGTGTTCCGGTCCCACCTGGTACCCGCAGCCCGCGGCCGCCCCGCTCAGGAGCAGCAGCAGCGGCAGCGCCGCCGCCCCGGGCACCGCCATGGCACCCGCGCTCACGTGACCGCGCCCTCACATGACACGCGGGGCCGCTCCGCCCCACCATGCGCGGCAGCCAATGGGTGGCTGGCAAAAGGGGCTGCTGCCACGCCCCGCATTCCGATTCGCTGATGGTGCTCTAAGGGGCGAGGCGTAAGGGGTGCAGGACGGGCCCGACAACAAACGGGAGCCAATGAGAAGGAGCGGAGGGCGTGATTGACAGCTCGCTGGGAGGGCGTTTGCAACGGCGGGAAACGACCAGTGGCCAATGAACGGCGGCGGCTCCCGAGGCCCCGCCCACGACGAGTCCCCCTCAGAGCCCCCTCAGACCCTCCGAGTGCCCTCAGAGTCCTCTCACAGCCCCCTCAAACCCTCTGAGCCCCTTCAGGGCTCCTGAATCCTCTCACAGCCCCCTCAGAACTCCTGAATCCCCTCACAGCCCCCTCAAGAATCCCCTCAGGCCCTCTCAGAGCTTGCTCAGAGTCCCCTCAGACCACCCGAGTCCACTCAGAGCCTGCTCAGATCCTCAGAGCCCACTCCCAGTCTCCTAAGACCCTCAGAACCCCCTCAGAGATGCTTAAGACCCTCAGAACCCCCTCAGAGCCCCTCAAAGCCTCCTCAGAGTCCCTCAGAGCCCCTCAGACCACCCGAGTCCCCTCAGAGCCCCTCAAATACTCCAAGGCCCCTCAGATCCCCCAGGACTCCCCCTGGAGCCCCCCAGGACTCCCCCTCCCCATTCCCCTTCTCCCCCATGCCCCGTTCAGGTACAAACAAACCACAGCAGTGCCAGGACCCCCCATTTTATTGCCCCCCATCCCCGTCACCACGGCGGGGACATGGGCTGGGGGTTCTGCAGGTACGACATGACCACGGCCGAGATGGAGAGCCTGTGAGGGGCACACACAGGTGTCAGAGACCCCCAAAACCCAGCCCGGGACCCCCCACCCAGGGACCCCCACCCCGGCACTCACATGAAGCTGCTCATCATCTGCTTGGTGTCCTCGGAGCTGCGCGAGTTGGCGAAGCTGATGAAGGAGCAGTAAACGGCGATCCAGGCGCACCACTTGAGCTGGGGAGGGCCGGGAAAAAGCCGTGAGACCCCCCAGGAAAAACCCGTGAGACCCCCGGGAAAAATCCGTGAGACTCCCGAGGGAGCGACGGGGATGGGGCCTGAGAGGCCCGGAGAGCACAGAGACCCCCGGAGATGGGGCCTGAGAGCCCCGAGGGCCCCACGGGAATAGGGCCTGAGACCCCCGGGATGGGCAGAGACCCCGGAGATGGGGCCTGAGAGCCCCGAGGGCCCCACGGGAATAGGGCCTGAGACCCCCGGGATGGGCAGGAGAGCCCAGAGACCTCCGGAGATGGGGCCTGAGACCCCCGGATAGCCCAGAGACCCCCGGGGATGGCCCCGAGCCCTTAAGGGGCTCTCTCTGATCCTCCCTCTCCCGAATTCCCCTCAGAACGGCACTTGGTTCCCATCCCGGTGCCCATCCCGGTGCCCACCCCGGTGCCCACACCGGTGCCCCACCTTGAGCATGAGCCCGCACATGCTGAACACCATCCCCAGCAGGTTCATGTAGTCCGGGGTCGGGTCTTCCAACGCCGGGTTGGTCTCGGTGGCCGGGGGTTTGTACCTGGCGGAAAACGGGGGCTCCGTCAGGCGGGCCGGGGCACCGGGACCCCCGGAATCCCTCCCCGGTTCTGC
Organism: Zonotrichia leucophrys gambelii; assembly: GCF_028769735.1. Taxonomy (NCBI): domain Eukaryota; kingdom Metazoa; phylum Chordata; class Aves; order Passeriformes; family Passerellidae; genus Zonotrichia; species Zonotrichia leucophrys. Next base: position 22,221 of record NW_026992544.1, read on the forward strand.
CGGTCCCGGTTCTGCCGGTCTCACCTGGCCACCTTGCCGGGTCTCCGCGGGTCCGCCATGGCCCCGCCGCCGCCGCCTCTTCCGCCGCCGCCGCCGGAAGGAGCCCGGCCCCCGGTGCCGGCTCCGGTTCCGCCCCCGGTGCCCGCTCCGGTCCCGCCATGGCGTTCCCGAGGCCGCGGCCCGCCCGGCCGGAGCTGCCCCGGCAGCGGGTGCAGAGCCTGCAGTGCGGGCAGGGAGCGGTGCGGGCCGCCCGCTTCAACGGTGAGACCGGAGATACCGGGGGGGAAACGGGGCGGCGGAACAAAGCAGGAGCCGGGGATGGAGGTTGGGAAGCGGGATGGGAGTGCCGGTGTGGGGGTCCCGGGATCACCCGGTGTCACGGGCAGGGGGTTCTGGAGGTCTCCCGGTGTCCGGTGCGGTGGTCCCGGGTATCCCCCGGTGCTCACGGCCGTTCCCCCCGCAGCGGACGGCAATTACTGCCTGACGTGCGGCAGCGACAAGACGCTGAAGCTCTGGAACCCGCACAAGGGCACGGCCCTGCGCACCTACCAGGGCCACGGCTACGAAGTGCTGGACGCCGCAGGGTAAGGAAGGGCTTCGGGGACCCCTCCCCACCTCGGGGAGCCCCCCCCAGCCGCGCTCACGGGACGGGACCCCCCCGCACCCCCGCAGATCCTTCGATAACAGCCAGATCTGCTCCGGAGGCGCCGATAAAGCCGTGGCTCTATGGGACGTGAGCACGGGGCAGGTGGTCCGCAAGTACCGGGGACACGCCGGGGTGAGGAGGGGTCCGGGGGTGGGATTTTTGGGGAGGGGGATTGGGATCCTGCGTGCGGATCGAGGTCCTGATTTCCTTGCTTGTCCCACAGAAAGTGAACTGCGTCCAGTTCAACGAGGAAGCCACGGTCATTGTGTCCGGTGAGGGAGTGGTTTGGGGGGCACCCTGCAGCCCCATTTTCCCACCCTGCACCCCCTTTTTACCCCCTGCACCCCCTTTTTTCCCCCTGAACCCCCTTTTTACCCCCCCTGCACCCCCTTTTTACCCCCCTGAACCCCCATTTTCCCCCTGTACCCCCTTTTTACCCCCCTGAACCCCTTTTTAACCCCCTGAACCCCTTTTCCCCCCTGAACCCCCTTTTTACCCCCCTGAACCCCCTTTTTAACCCCCTGAACCCCCTTTTTACCCCCCTGAACCCCCTTTTTAACTCCCTGAACCCCCTTTTTCCCCCTGAACCCCTTTTCCCCCCTGAACCCCCTTTTTCCCCCCTGCACCCCCTTTTTCCCCCCTGAACCCCCTTTTTACCCCCCTGAACCCCCTTTTTCCTCCTGAACCCCATTCCCCCTGCACCCCCTTTTCCCCCCCTGAACCCCGTTTTCCCCCAGGCTCCATCGACTCCACGGTACGCTGCTGGGACTGCCGCTCTCGCCGCCCCGACCCCATCCAGGTGCTGGATGAAGCCAAGGACGGCATTTCCAGCGTGAAGCTCTCAGCCTACGAGATCCTGACGGGGTGAGGAGCGAGCCCCCCACCACTGGGACACCCCCAGAATTGGGGGGGGACCCCCTAAACCTCCCCGTGCCTCCCCACAGCTCCGTGGACGGGCGGGTCCGGCGCTATGACCTCCGCACGGGGCAGCTCTGCTCCGACTACATTGGCAGTGAGTGGGCTCCTGAAGCCTGGGGGGGCTCCCAAAGCTTGGGGGGGCTCCCAAAGCTTGAGGGGGGCTCGGCTGGACCCCCCCAAACCCCCTGTGTGCCCCCCAGGCCCCATCACCAGCGTGTGCTTCAGCAAGGACGGGCAGTGCGTGCTGGCCGCCAGCCTGGACTCCACATTGAGGCTGCTGGACAAGGACACCGGGGAGCTGCTGGGCGAGTATGGGACCCCCCTAAAGAGTCCCTGTACCCCTTGGGGGCTTTGGGGGGACCCCCTGTGAGCCCCCCATGCCCTCCCCAGGTACACGGGCCACCGCAGCACCACGTACAGGCTGGACTGCGTCCTCAACGAGCTGGACACGCACGTGGGCTGCGCCTCCGAGGACGGCCACGTTTACTTCTGGGACCTGCTGGAGGTGAGGGGGGGTCCCAGGGGACAGGGGGCTTTGGGGACACTCCCGAGCACCCCCTGACCCCCTTGGTGTCCCCCCAGGGCTCTCTGGCGCTCAGGCTGCCCGTGGGCCAGGGTGTGGTGCAGTCCTTGGCCTTCCACCCCAGCCTGCCCTGCCTGCTGGTGGCCACGCAGGGCCTGGTGACGCTGTGGCGCGAGGACACCTTCCAGCCCGAGGGGGACCCCGACACCTGAGGGGGTCCCCAACAATGGCAGGGACCCCGGTGAGACGAGGAATAAACCCCCATGGAGACCCTGCCGTGCTTTATTGGGAGCTCGAATAAATAAACACAGGCATGGAGGGGAAGGAGGGGGGACAGAGGGACACACGGACAGGGGTGCAGGAGTGGGGGGGAGACACCCTGTGCCCCCCAGGGGGGCTCACCCCACTGTCCCCCACCTTCCTAAGGGGTCAGGGGCCCAGGCCTCCTGAGGTAGGGCTCACCAGTGTCCCCACCTTCCTAAGGGGTCAGGGGGGCTCTCCCCAGTGTCCCCCACCTTCCTGAGGGGTCAAGGGGACTCACCCCAGTGTCCCCCACCTTCCTGAGGGGTCAGGGGGGCTCACCCCAGTGTCCCCCACCTTCCTGAGGGGGTCAGGGGGGCTCACCCCAGTGTCCCCCACCTTCCTGAGGGGTCAGGGGGGCTCAGCACATCCAAAGCTGAGCTTGGGGGTCCCTCAGACCTCAGGTGTCCCCCAGGCCTTGGGGGTCCCCCAGGTCTCAGGGGTCCCTCCTGGGGGTCCCTCATGGCTCAGGGGTCCCTCCTGGGGGTCCCCCAGGTCTCAGGGGTCCCTCCTGGGGGTCCCCCAGAGCTCAGGGGTCCCTCCTGGGGGTCCCTCATGGCTCAGGGGTCCCTCCTGAGGGGTCCCCCAGATCCCAGGGGTCCCACCTGAGGGGTCCCTCACACCTCGGGGGTCCCTCCTGGGGGTCCCCCAGATCTCAGGGGTCCCTCCTGGGGGTCCCTCACACCTCGGGGGTCCCTCCTGGGGGTCCCCCAGATCCCAGGGGTCCCTCACACCTCGGGGGTCCCATCAGGCCCCCCAAAGGCCTCAGCACTGCGGGCGAACGTCTCGGCCACGAGCAGCGGGAACACGAGCGAGGCGTCGGCGTAAACCTGGCCCAGAACAGCGGGGTCAGGGGGGCAAACCCCGACCTTGGGGTTCCCCAAATCCCCCCCCGAGCCCCCCAGGACCCCCCCACCTTGACGGGGGTGGCGTCCATGCGGATCTTGCCCCAGGACACGGCCTCGTCCGGCCGCGCGCCCGAGTCGGAGCCGTCGAACTCCTGCGCCGTGTTGACGTAGACGGAGAAATCGGCGCCGTTCCTCTGCCAGGGGGGCACAGCAGGGTGAGACCCCAGCCCCCTCCTCACCTTTGGGGGGGTCCCCAGGCCCCCTCCCCAGCACGGGGACCCCCCTCACCATCAGGTTGGCGTTGGCGATGTGGTGCTTGACCAAGCCCCCGCCCAGGATGATCATGCCGGTCTTGTGGGCGAAGATGGCCTGGGTGTTGATGAGGCGGAGATCTGCGGGCACAGGGGGGGGGTCAGGGCACGCTCAGGGCACCCCAAATCCCTGGGGGGCACCCCGGGGGGATGGACACTGACCCTCCACAATGTCCAGCACCAGCCCCGGGCGTTTGTAGGAGTGGAAGAAGATCATGTCCCCCAGGGAGCCGTCGGTGAGCGCGGGGCTCAGCACCGGGATGTTGTTCTGTGGGGACAGGGTGGGGGACACACACGGTGACAACGGTGACAGCCACGGTGAGACCCCCCCCGTGCCCCCCAGCTGTGCCCCCGGTACCTTCTGGGCCCAGTAGCAGATGGACTCGGGGTTGTTGATCTCCTTGCCCAGCCGGGCGATCATCCGGGACGGCGTCCACCGCACGCCCTGGGGCAACCGCGATCAGGGACCCCCAAAACCCCGGCCAGGGGGGCTCAGGGACCCCCAAAACCTCACCCATGGGGTGCAGGGAGCCCCAAAACCTCACCCATGGGGTGCAGGGACCCCCAAAACCTCACCCCCGATGTGCAGGGAGCCCCAAAACCTCACCCATGGGGTGCAGGGAACCTCAAACCCCCACCCATGGGGCGCAGGGAGCCCCAAAACCTCACCCTGAGTGTGCAGGGACCCCCAAAACCTCACCCATGGGGTGCAGGGAACCCCAAAACCTCACCCATGGGGTGCAGGGAGCCCCAAAACCTCACCCATGGGGTGCAGGGACCCCCAAAACCTCACCCATGGGGTGCAGGGAGCCCCAAACCCCCACCCATGGGGTGCAGGGAACCCCAAAACCTCACCCATGGGGTGCAGGGAGCCCCAAAACCTCACCCATGGGGTGCAGGGACCCCCAAAACCTCATCCATGGGGCGCAGGGAGCCCCAAAACCTCACCCCAGGGGTGCAGGGAGCCCCAAAACCTCACCCATGGGGTGCAGGGACCCCCAAAACCTCACCCATGGGGTGCAGGGAGCCCCAAAACCTCACCCTGAGTGTGCAGGGACCCCCAAAACCTCACCCATGGGCGCAGGGAGCCCCAAAACCTCACCCTAAGTGCTCAGGGACCCCCAAAGCCCACCCTAAGTGTGCATGGACCCCAAAACCTCACCCATGGGGTGCAGGGAGCCCCAAAACCTCACCCATGGGGTGCAGGGAACCCCAAAACCTCACCCCAGGTGTGCAGGGAGCCCCAAAACCTCACCCATGGGGTGCAGGGAACCCCAAAACCTCACCCATGGGGTTCAGAGAGCCCCAAAACCTCACCCATGGGGCGCAGGGAACCCCAAAACCTCACCCATGGGGTGCAGGGAATCCCAAAACCTCACCCTGAGTGCCCAGGGACTCCCAAAACCTCAGCCCCGATGTGCAGGGAGCCCCAAAACCTCACCCCAGGTGTGCAGGGACCCCCAAAACCTCACCCATTGGGGGCATGGACCCCCAAAACCTCACCCATGGGGTTCAGAGAGCCAAAAACCTCACCCATGGGGTGCAGGGACCCCCAAAACCTCACCCATGGGGCGCAGGGACCCCCAAAACCTCACCCCAGGTGTGCAGGGAGCCCCAAAACCTCACCTCAGGTGTGCAGGGACCCCAAAACCTCACCCCAGGTGTGCAGGGACCCCCAAAACCTCACCCCAGGTGTGCAGGGAGCCCCAAAACCTCACCCATGGGGTTCAGAGAGCCCCAAAACCTCACCCATGGGGCGCAGGGAGCCCCAAAACCTCACCCCAGGTGTGCAGGGAGCCCCAAACCCCCACCCTAAGTGTGCAGGGACCCCCCAAGGCCCCCTCCCAGCAGGATTGGGGTCTCCCCACCCTCACCTGCGTGTCCTGCTCGTCCACCATCCTGTCCAGGATGGGCATCAGCCAATCCTCGAACTTGCAGTAATTATCGTTGGGCACCAGCAGGTTCCCGATCCTGAGGGACCCCAGAGTGACCCCAGAGTGACCCCGAGGTGTCCCCAGGGTGTCCCCAAGCCCCCCCTCAGCCCCCCCCCCCGGACCTGTTGATGCCGTTCTCCCGCAGGTCCCGGCCCCGCAGGTGGAAGTCCCCGATGTAGGTGGGGGCCAAGCACTTGATCAGATCCTCCTCGACCCCCCCGGCCGTGGTCACCAGCACGTCCACCTGTCCGGGGGGGGGTCAGCAGGTCAGGGACCCCCGGGTGTGACCCCCTGACCCCCCAGAACCCCCCAGGTGACCTGGGGACACCCCAAGGAGCTCCTGGCCATGGGGCCAGCAGGACAGCATCACTGCCCGATGTCCCCATGCCATTGTCACTGTCCCCTGTCATCCTTGTGTCATTGCTGGGTGTCCCCAGTCTGTCCCCACGCTGTCCCCCTGTCCCCAGGCTGTCACCATGCCCCGCTGCACGAGGTATCGGATGCTCTCCCTGTCCCTGTCCCCATGTCCCCAGGCTGTCCCCATGTCCCCAGGCTGTCCCCATGTCCCCAGTCTGTCCCCACACTGTCCCCAGGCTGTCCCCATGTCCCCCTGTCCCTGTCCCTTGTTCCTCTGTCACCATTCCCCGCTGCACGAGGTGTCGGATGCTCTCCCTGTCCCTGTCCCCAGGCTGTCCCCATGTCCCCCTGTCCCTGTCCCTTGTCCCTCTGTCACCATGCCCCGCTGCACGAGGTATCGGATGCTCTCCCTGACGCCGGAGCTGACGAGGTTGGAGGTGAAGCCCAGGAAGATGGTGCAGCCCGAGGGCTCCCGCGGCCCGGCCATGGCCGCTCGCTCCCGCTGCTCCGCGCTCAGCGGCTCCAGCTTGGCCGCGATCTGCGGGGAGGGCACACCGGGGACGGGGAGGGGGGGGTCACTCCGGGCCGGGACCCTCCTCACCCTCCCGGTGTGACCCCAACCCCGCTCCCCACACCGGGGCCGCACCATGCGCTCGATCTCCGCCACGGCCTGCGCGAAGCTCGTGGCCTGGAAGCCGGTGGTGCGGAAGGAGCGCAGCAGCGCCGCGTGGTCCGCGCCGCCCGAGAAGTCGTAACCGCGCACCGGGAGGGCCTCGGCCGGGAGGGCCCCGCTGGGCCGCAGCACGGCCCGGAGCGCCTCTCCCGGCGCCTCTCCCGGCGCCGCCATGGCTCGGCCGGGCCGCTCAGGGCGCCGCCATCTTGGGCCACGCCCCCCGCGCCGTACGGAGGCGCGCTGTTCCCGCCTTTTCCGTACAGCCACGCGCCGCCATCTTGACGGGACGGCGGCCGTGCAGGGACAAGAAGCTCCAGAACGCGAAAATGGCCGTTGCACCGAGGAAGCCCCGAAACGGCCGTAACGCCCCAAAACCACCAAATTCACCCCAAACCCGCAGGGAGGACACAAGCTCCGCTCCAGTCCAATCCTTTAATACCCACGAACAGGCGGCAGCTTCCAGCCCCACCCAGGTCCCGGATCCGGGCCCGGTCCCCCGGAATGGGGGGCGCAGGGGGGACCCCGCGGGACGCGGTCGGAGCCCCCCCTGCCCTCCCGTTTGCCGGTGTCAGGTCCGGAGCCTCCACACCTCGACCGAGAGTCCCCCCGAGGCCGCGGCCACCACGTCCCCGTCCACGCTGATCTGGGGGAGGCAGAGGAGCGCCAGGGGGGCTGGGGGGGCACCCCGGGGGGGGGCTGCGTGCGCACACGCGTGTGCAAGGGCTGGGGACGGCTCCTCACCCCGTTGAGGACATCGTCGTGCGTCCAGGAGCAGATGGTGCGAGGGGGATCCGTGGGCACGTGGATCTGCAGCAGAGGCGGAGCTGGGGGTCAGCAGGAGCTCCCCAGGGACCCCCCAATAGACCCCCAAGGACCCCCCAGACCAGCTCCCCAAAGGACCCCCACCCGCAGCGTCCTGTCCGTGGACGTGGTGTAGAGCGAGCCCAGCGAGTGCCAGAGCCCCGTGATCTGCAGCCGGTGCCCCACGTCGAAATACTGCAGGAAGGACAGACAGAAACCCCTGGTGAGCCCCGGAGGGGGGGTCCTGCCCCTCGGGACCCCCCCCAGAACCCCCCAGAATCCCTACCCGGGCGGGCTGGAAGCTGCCGCCGCGGCTGCCAAACAGATAAACCCGGCCCTGGTTGTCGCCAGCCCAGAGCTGCGAGCCCCGGTAGGACATGGAGAGCAGGTAATTGTCCAGCTGAGGAGGAGGAGGAGGAGGAGGATGATGAAGAGATGTCAGCATGGAGGGGACAGGGACGCTCTGAGGGGGGGTTTGGGGCTGTGCCCCCACCTGCAGGCGCTGGCGCACGGAGCCGGCGCGGCGATCGAACACCACGAGCGTCCGGTCCTCGCTGCCCGACACGATGAGCCGCTCGTCGGCCGCCAGCGACAGCACCGCGCTGGCGTGGGGCTTGTAACTGCTCACCTGGGCCTGCCCGGCTGGGGAGGGGGCGTTTGAGGGCTCAGGAGGATCCCCCAGACCCCCTCAACCCCTTCAAACCCCCCCCAGTACCTCGCGGGTCGTACACGGTCACCGTCTTGTCGTAGGTGCCGGTGACGAGCACGTCGGGGCGGTACGAGAGGCACAGCACGGCCGCCTTCTCTCTGCGGGAGGGGAGGGGGTCAGGGGGGTTCAGGGGGGTTCGGGGACCCCCCAAAAGCCCCCCCGGGTTGTACCGGATCTCCCCGAACTGCTGCCCCTCGGCCGCCAGGTCCCAGAGCTTGACGGTGCTGTCCCAGGAGCCGGAGCAGACTCGGGCGTCCCTCGCAGCCAAGCACCAAACCCAGCCCTGGATGGGGGGGGGGCACACAGGGGCTGCCACACCCCGAACCCCCCCAAAAAGGGGTTTATTGGGGGGTGGGGGTCGGGTCGGTGCCCACCTTGTGGGTTCCGCTGCGCCCCGAGCCCAAGGCTTTGACCAGGACCTTGCCGGGGGGGCCCCGGCCCAGCTCGCGCAGGTCCCACAGGTTCACGTTGCGGTCGCGGCCCCCCGAGACGCACAGGGAGCCCCCCTGGAATGGGGAGGGGGCACGGGTGAGATGGGGGGACCCCCCCCCCCCCCGCCCAGGAAATCACCCCAAATTTTTGGGGTTTTTTTTGCCCCATTTTTGGGTCTTTTCCCCCCATTTTTGCGCCATTTTCACCCCATTTTTGGGGCATTTTTTGCCCTCCATTTCCCTCCCAGTTTTTGGCCATTTTCCCCTATTCCCCTCCCATTTTTGTGTCATGTCCCTCCCATTTTTTGGCCATTTCCCTCTCATTTTTAAGAACATTTCCCCCCATTTTTGGGGCCTTTTCCCCTCCCATTTCCCCCCCATTTTAGGGTCCTGTCCCCCCGTTTTTGGGGGCATTTTTTCCTCCTATTTCCCCCCACTTTTGGGGACGTTTCCCCCCCGCCCCTGCCGATTTCCCCCCATTTTTGGGTCCTTTCCCCCGTTTTTTGGGCCATTTCTCCCCCATTTTTGGGGATATTTTTCCCCCCCATTTTTGGGCCATTCATCCCAATTTCCCCCCATTTTTGGGTCCTTTCCTCCCATTTTTGGGGGCATCTTTCCCCCCCCATTTTTGGGCCGTTTCCCCCAATTCCCCCCCATTTTTGGGCCATTTCCCCCCAATTTTTGGGGATATTTTTCCCCCCCATTTTTGGGCCATTCATCCCAATTTCCTCCCATTTTTGGGGGCATCTTTCCCCCCCATTTCTGGGCCATTTCTCCCCATTTTTTGGGCCGTTTCCCCCCAATTCCCCCCATTTTTGGGCCGTTTTCACCCCATTTTTGGGGATATTTTTCCCCCCCATTTTTGGGCCGTTTCCCCCCAGTTTCCCCCCCATTTTTGGGGGTCCCACCTGCAGCAGCAGCACCGAGTCCACGGAGGCGAAGTGCCCCTCGTCCAGGGAGAAATGCTCCATGGGGGCGCCCCCGGCCCCCCAGCGCTCCAGGTGCTCCTCCAGGTCCTCGCAGGCGGCCGCCCAATCAAAGCCGACCTCTGGGGGGGCCCCAAAATTATGGGGGGGGGTCCCGGACCCCATCCCAGGGACCCCAAGGTGGGGTTTGGGGGGGATCAGGGGGGTCCCCAAAGTGCTGGGGGAGCCCTCAGGGGTCCCCAAGGGACATTTGGGAGTTTGGGAGGGGGAATTGGGGGTGAGGAGCATCAAGGGGGACCCCCAAAACCACGGGTGGGACCCCCAAAACCACAAGTAGGACCCCCAAAATCAAAGGGAGGACCCCAAAACAAGGGGTGGGACCCCCAAAACCACCGGTGGGATCCCCAAAATCAAGGGAGGGACCCCTAAAATTAAGGAGGGGGACACAAAACCAGGGTGGGGACCCCCAAAACCAAGATGGGGACCCCCAAAATCACAGGTGGGACCCCAAAACCAGCAGCGGAACCCCCAAAATCAAGGAGGGGACACCTAAAATCAAGAAGGGAACCCCCAAAATTAAGGAGGGGGACCCCAAAACCACGAGTGGGATCCCCAAACCAAGGGTTGGACCCTCAAAACCGCGGGTGGGATCCCCAGAATCAAGGGGGGGACCCCCAAAATGATGGGTGGGACCCCCAAAGCAGGGCGCCCCAAGGGTTTCCCAGCCTCAGAGCGGGGCGGGGAGCACGGGGGGAGGTCCCGAAGGGCCCCGGGGCGCCCCCAGACCCACCTGGCAGCACGGGCAGGGGGCGGCGGGCGCGGCGCTGCAGCCGGAGCCGCCAGAGCACCGCGTCCCGGGCCAGGTCCCGCAGGGCGCGGCACACGCGGGGCAGCACCCGCCGCACGTCGCGGGCCCGCAGGAAGCCGCAGATCCGCAGCAGCAGCTCCGGGGGCAGCGCCAGGAGCCCCCCCGGGCCCCCCGCGCCCGCCGCCGTTCCCGGGGGCTCCGCGGGAGCAGCGGCGGCGGCGGGCGCGGAGGGCCCGTCCATGGCTGCGGAGGGGGCGGCGGGTTAGGGGCGAGCGCTGCTCGCCGTTCCCGGTACCGGGACAGCGCCGGAGCTGCCCCACCCGCCTCCCTCACCCCGCGCTCCCGGGATCCGCCCTAACCGGAAAACCGGAACCGCCCGCCGCCAATGCCCGGTGGTACCGGGGGTTCCTCATGCGGCTCGCAGCGGTACCGGGAGCCGCCCCAGCGCCGGCCCCGCTCGCCCCCTCCCCACCCACCTCCCCCTGCCCCGGTACCGGGTCCGGCCCCGCCGCGTCCCGGTCGCTACGGCCACGGCGGGAGCCACTTCCGGCGCGCCGCGCGAATCAGCCAATGGCGATGTAACTCTTGCATGACGTCATCAGGCGGCGCCGGAAGCGAACCGCGTACGGGAATGGCGGCGCCCACGGACCCTCCCCGGTTCTTTCCCCGCCCCGGCCCCGGTAACAAACGACACGGACACAGCGCACGGTCCACAACGGCCTTTTCTTTGTGCCGCCCGGCGCGACACCAGCGGGTCCTGCCCTCCCCCTCCCCTCCCCCTCCCTCCCGATCCCCGCCCTTGGAAACGGTAAAAAAACGAACGGAAACGGGAACGGGCACGGGCACGGGGAAATAAACCAGACACGCGGGACGTGGCACCGACTCGCTCACAGAAAGCACAACGGCTGCGGCTCGGCCCCTCCCCCACCCCCACCCGGGGCTCGCGTGGGGGAGGGGCGGGGGGGGAGGGGACACCGGGGGGACACCGGGGGGACACACACGGGAACGGGCCCCTCCCCCACCCTCCGCGGCCCCTCCAGCCCCGATTGGTTCGCGCCCTCCCCTCCCCCAGCGCGGATTTTGGGGCAGCCCCCACCCCCAACCCCGCCCCTCCCCCCCAAATTCCTCTGGGGGTCAAAGGTCAAACTCCTCTTGGGGACCCCTCCCCCCTCCCGGTACCGGGACCCCCCCCGGGGGCACCGCGGGGCCGCTCTGGGTCTGTCCCGGTGAGCTCCGACCTGGGGGGAGGACACAGAGAGTTGGTCAATTTTGGGGAGCATTTTTTGGGTTTTGGGGCTTTTTTGGTTTTATTTTTGGGTTTTTTTTGTGGGTTTTTTTGTGAATTTTGGGGGTCTTGGGGTTTAATTTGGTTTTTTTTGGGTTTTTTTTGGTATTGTTGGGTTTATTTTAGAGGTTTTGGGGGAGTTGTTTTTGGGGTTTTTGAATGTTTGTTTGGGGGTGGTTGGGGTTTTTTGGGGGTTTTTGGTTTTTATGGTTTTGGGGTTTTTTGGGGGTTTTTTTGGGTTCTTTGGGTTTTTGGGTTTTTTGGGGGTTTTTTTGGGTGGATATTTTTGGGGTTTTCTTTGGGGGATTTTGGTTTTTGGGATTTTTTGGGGTTTTTTGGGGGTTTTGGGTTTTTTTTTGGGGGGATTTTTTGGGTGTTTTTTGGGGGATTTTTTGGGTTTTTTTGTGTTTTTTGGGGATATTTTTGGGTTTTTTGGGGTTTTGGGGTTTTTTTGGGGATTTTTGGGTGGTTTTTTTTTTTGGGGGATTTTTGGATTTTTGGGGATTTTTTGTTTTTTGGTGTTTGGGTTTGGATTTTTTGGGTTTTTTTGGGGGATATTTTTTGGTTTTTTTTTGGTTTTGGGGTATTTTTTTGGGGTTTTTGGGGATATTTGGTTTTATTGGGGGTATTGGTTTTGGGGATTTTTTGGGGTTTTTTGGGGATATTTGGTTTTTTGGGATTTGTTTTTGGGATATTTTGGTTTTTGGGGATTTTTTGGGTTTTTGGATTTTTGGGGGATATTTTTGGGGTTTTTGGGGGGATTTTTTTGGGGTTTTTTGCGGATTTTGGTTTTGGGGATTTTTGGGTTTTGGGTCAGCCCTTCTGGGATTCATTGCGTTTTGCCCATAGAATCGCCAGCCGCTCCTTGAGCAGGGGCGGGAACTGCTCCGAGAAATGCGCCCAGTTCCCCTCCCCCACCTGCGCCTTGAACCCGTGCAGGATCTGAGAAATATAAATAAAATAAATAGAAATAAATTAAATATAAATAATGCGCCGTTCCTCCCACTGTCGCCTTGAACCCGTGCAGGATCTGAGAAATGGAAATTAAATAGAAATAAATTTAATATAAATGTGCCCAGTTTCCCCTCCACCACCTGCCCTTGAACCCTGCAGGATCTGAGAAATAAATTAAATAGAAATAAATGTGCCCAGTTCCCCTCCCCCACCTGCGCCTTGAACCCGTGCAGGATCTGAGAAATAAAATAGAAATAAATAAAATAGAAATTAAATAGAAATAAATGTGCCCAGTTCCCCTCCCCCACCTGCGCCTTGAACCCGTGCAGGATCTGGGGGGAGAGGGGCAGGGAGACCCCTCCCCAAATGAAATAAATATATTTAAAATATATATATATAAAATAAATAAAATATAACTAAATATAAATTATATATAATATATATGAATTATATATATTATGTATAAGTATAAATATATAAATATAATTGTAAATATAAATAAATTATAATAATATAATATATTTAATGTGATAATGTAATAAATATATTAATAAATTAAATATAAATAAAATTTAAATAAATGAATGAATATAAATATATAAATAAGTTATAATAAATATATAGTGTCATGTAATATGATGTAATGTAATGTAATATAATATAATATAATATAATATAATACAACTATGTAATGAAATAATAAATAGAATATCCAGACCTTGTAGAACATGTCCCGCAGGTCGTCCTTGGGGCTCACCCAGGAGGCCACGGCATCGCAGAAGAAAATGAAATCCTGGGGGGAAATGGGACAAAAATGGGGGAAAACCACCCCAAAAATGGGAGGGAAAACACCCCAAAAATGGGGGAAATTAACCCCAAAATGGAGGGAAATAACCCCAAAAATGGGACGGAAAAACCCCCCCAAAAATGGGAGGGAAAACGCCCAAAATGGAGGGGCAATGTGGGGGCACCAGGGACCCCCAAACCCAGCTGTTCTCTCCCCAAATTGCCCCCTGGGCCCCCCCCAATTTATGGCCCCTTCCTTTCATTTGGGGAGTCCCCTGGACTATTTTGGCCCCGCCCTCCAATTTTTGGCCCACCCCAGGTTTTTAGCCCGCCCCAGGTTTTGGGCCCCGCCCCCAGGTTTTGGGCCACACCCCAGGTTTTTCCCTGCCCCCAGGTTTTTGCCCCGCCCCCAGGTTTTTGGCCCCGCCCCCAGTTTTCTTTTTGCCCCGCCTCCAGGTTTTGGTCCACTCCCAGGTTTTTGGTCCCCCGCCCCCCAGGTTTTTGGCCCTGCCCCCATTCTGGCCCGCCCCAGGTTTTTTGCCCCGCCCCCAGGTTTTTTGCCCCGCCCCAGGTTTTTGTCCGCCCCCAGGTTTTTTGCCCCGCCCCGGTTTTTTGCCCCGCCCCCAGGTTTTGGCCCCACCCCAGGTTTTTGCCCCGCCCCCAGGTTTTTGGCCCCGCCCCCAGGTTTTTTGCCCCGCCCCCAGGTTTTTTTGCCCCGCCCCCAGGTTTTGGGGCCCCTCCCCAATTTTGGGGCCCCCTCCCCAGGTCAGGCCCCCCCGTACCTGCACGACGCCCCCCGGGTTGACCCCGATCATGACGCAGATGCCCCGGAAGGCCGAGTCCTTCTCCTCGTTATCGCGGATGTTCCGCAGCGACGTGCACCTGGGATTGGGGGGAAAAACCGGGATTTTGGGGAAAATGGGGAACAAAGGGAAATTCGGGGGGAACCATGGGGGGGTTTGGGGGGGAATCAAGGGAATTTTGGGGTGCAAAAAGGGGATTTACCAGGGCCGGATGAATTGCTGCAGCATCGGCGCCACCTCCTGGGGACACACGAAACCCAGGCGGCCGATGGTGATGGCTGGGAAAAGGGAGAGTTCATACATTTATAACAATTTATTTTTATACATTTATTGGCATTTTATACATTTATTGGTATATTCTTAATATTTATATATTATTTTTTATATATTTATTTAGTCTTTATATATATTTGCATACTTATATCTATGGTGTATATCTACATACTTATTTAATTTTATATACTTATGTTTATTTTGTAATATATATTATTTTACTGTACTTACATATTTATATCTTCATAATACTTATATATTTATTATATTTATATGTTTACCTAATATCTTCATAATACTTATATATTTATTACATTTATGTTTACATATTTTTATATAATTGTATATATTTATATACCTATTTAAATTTATATTTATAGTATATACTTACATATTTTACTGTATTTATATCCTTATATAGTCACAACCATATATTTTTAGAATATCTATAACAACATATATTTATAATATCTATATATTTATACACTTATAATTCTGTGTCCCGTAGTAAAAGTCTCAATTCACATTCTGAAACACAATAATATTTAAATATAACAACACTTTAAAAAATAAAACTTTGACGACAAAACCAAATCCTTTCCCTTCTCTTTGTACTCTATAAATTCAATCGATATTATACAATTAAATATATAAATAAATAATATAGAAATAAATCCCTATTCCAGACCACCCCCTGCTCTGTCTCCAGCAGGTTTTTGGGTCCCCCCAGGTTTTTGGGGTCCCCCAATCTCACCGGTGTTCTCCAGCAGGGTTTTGGGGTCCCCCAGCCCTTTCCCCATCACTTTTGGGGTCCCCCCAGGTTTTTGGGGTCCCCCTCAGGTTTTTGGGGCTCTCCCGGTTTTTGGGGTCCCTATCAGTTTTGGGGTCCCCCTGGCTCACCAGTGTTCTCCAGCAGGGTTTTGGGGTCCCCCAGCAGGTTTTTGGGGTCCCCCTCAGGTTTTTGGGGCTCTCCCGGTTTTTGGGGTCCCTATCAGTTTTGGGGTCCCCCCCATCACCAGTGTTCTCCAGCAGGATTTTGGGGTCCCCCAGCCCTTTCCCCATCACTTTTGGGGTCCCCCCAGGTTTTTGGGGTCCCCCTGGCTCACCGGTGTTCTCCAGCAGGGTTTTGGGGGTGTTGGGCCGGTTGATGATCTCCACCAGGTTCTGCAGCACCATGGGCACGTAGGGCTGCATCTCCGACCCTGGGGGGGCACAGGGGGGGTCAGGGGGGGTTTTGGGGTGCCCAGGGAGGTTTTGGGGTGCCCATGGGGGGGGCTCAGGGGGTCTCTCACCCATCTGCATGCAGATCTCGCCGATGGCCCAGGTGGCGTTGTTGCACACGGAGATGAACTCGGGGTTCAGGTTGGTGCCCAGGATGGGCATGAACTCGGCTGGGGGGGCACAGGTGAATGTGGGGGCGCCCCCAGCCCGGGGAACCCCAACACTCACTCATACAGGGCTGGGGGAACCCCAACACTCACCCGTGCAGGGCTGGGGGAACCCCAACACTCACTGGTGTAGGGCTTAGGGAACCCCAACACTCACTCAGGGAACCCCAACACTCACCCATGCAGGGCTGGGGGAACCCCAACACCGATGCAGGGTTGGGGAACCCCAACACTCACCCATGCAGGGCTGGGGGAACCCCAACACTCACTCAGGGAACCCCAACACTCACCCATGCAGGGCTGGGGGAACCCCAACACCGATGCAGGGTTTGGGGAACCCCAACACTCAGCGATGCAGGGCTGGGGAACCCCAACACTCCCTCAGGGAACCCCAACACTCACTCAGGGAACCCCAACACTCACTGGTGCAGGGCTTGGGGAACCCCAACACCGATGCAGGGCTTGGGAACCCCAACACTCCCTCAGGGAACCCCAACACTCCCTCAGGGAACCCCAACACTCACTCAGGGAACCCCAACACCAATGCAGGGTTTGGGGAACCCCAACACTCACTCATATAGGGCTGGGGGAACCCCAACACTCAGCAATGCAGGGCTGGGGGAACCCCAACACTCACTCAGGGAACCCCAACACTCACCCATGCAGGGCTGGGGGAACCCCAACACTCAGCAATGCAGGGCTGGGGGAACCCCAACACTCACCCATGCAGGGCTTGGGGAACCCCAACACTCAGCAATGCAGGGCTTGGGGAACCCCAACACCGATGCAGGGTTTGGGGAACCCCAACACTCACTCAGGGAACCCCAACACTCAGCAATGCAGGGCTGGGGGAACCCCAACACCGATGCAGGGCTGGGGGAACCCCAACACTCACTGGTGCAGGGCTGGGGGAACCCCAACACCGGTGCAGGGCTTGGGGAACCCCAACACTCACTCAGGGAACCCCAACACTCACTCACCAATGCAGGGCTGGGGGAACCCCAACACTCAGCCATGCAGGGTTTGGGGAACCCCAACACTCACCCATGCAGGGTTTGGGGAACCCCAACACTCACCCATGCAGGGCTGGGGAACCCCAACACTCAGCAATGCAGGGCTGGGGGAACCCCAACACTCAGCAATGCAGGGCTGGGGGAACCCCAACACTCACTCAGGGAACCCCAACACTCACCCATGCAGGGCTTGGGGAACCCCAACACTCACTCAGGGAACCCCAACACTCAGCCATGCAGGGCTGGGGGAACCCCAACACTCAGCGATGCAGGGCTTGGGGAACCCCAACACTGATGCAGGGCTGGGGGAACCCCAACACTCCCTCAGGGAACCCCAACACTCACTGATGCAGGGCTTGGGGAACCCCAACATTCACTCCCCCATGCAGGGCTTGGGGAACCCCAACACCCATGCAGGGCTTGGGGAACCCCAACACTCACCCATGCAAGGTTTGGGGAACCCCAACACTCACTCAGGGAACCCCAACACTCACTCACCAATGCAGGGCTTGACGTGCACGAAGCAAGCCTTGGTCAGGTCCCCCAGCAGGGCGAAGGAGCTCTGCCGCACCTCGGGCATCGTGTCCTGCCAGGGGCACACGGGTGAGCTCTTTGGGGCTGGGGGTCTAGGGGGGCTCCCCGGGGATTTGGGGGTTCAGGGGAGGGTCCCCCCAATCACCTGCATGCACTGGAACAGCAGGGTCATGATGTTGGAGCGGGCCACGAGCTGCTCCACGTGCCCGCCCAGCCCCTCGGCCAGGCCGCTGAGCAGGTCCAGGGCCACGATCATGAAATCCTTGTCGGGGGCCTCGTACTGCTCGGGGTGCTGGTTGTACATCTGGGGGGGACATTGGCACTGTCAGTGTCACTGTCAGTGTCACTGTCACCGTCACTGCCACCCCTGGGGCACAGGGAGGGCTCACCATGGCCTGGGCCAGCGTTTTCTGCACCAGGGTGACGCAGCGCTGGTAGACGGGCTCGCAGTAGGGCAGGAAGCCGCTCTGCAGGGCCGTGGCCACCGAGGACAGGCACTGGGGACAGCAGGGACACCGTGGGGACGCGCTCGGGGACGGCCACCAACCCCCCCCCAGCCCTGAACGTGTCCCTGCCCCACCTCCAGCAGCGGGAACAGGTCCTTGTCCTCGTCCTTGAGCTCGTTCCACTTCTGGATCAGCGGCGGCATCAGCTTCTGGATGTACTCCTGGGGACAGAGGGACAGCTGGGAGGGGACAGAGGGACATGGGGTGGGGACAGAGGGACATGGGGAGGGGACAGCTCAGGGGGGCTTGGGGACAGAGGGACATGGGGAGGGGACAGAGGGACACGGCGTGGGGACAGCTCAGGGGGGCTTGGGGACAGAGGGACATGGGGTGGGGACAGAGGGACATGGGGTGGGGACAGAGGGACATGGGGAGGGGACAGAGGGACATGGGGAGGGGACAGAGGGACATGGCATGGGGACAGAGGGACATGGGGTGGGGACAGCTCAGGGGTTGGGGACAGAGGGACAGGGGGAGGGGACAGAGGGACATGGGGTGGGGACAAGACATGGGGTGGGGACAGAGGGACATGGGGGGGGACAGGTCAGGGGTGGGGACAGCAGGACTTGGGGACAGGCAGGAGTTGGGGACAGAGGGACATGGGTGGGGACAGGGGACATGGGGGGGACAGAGGGACATGGGGAGGGGACAGCTCAGGGGGACAAGGGACACTGGGGGGGGACAGACGGACATGGGAGAGGGACAGAGGGACATGGGGGGGACAGAGGGACATGGGGGGGGACAGCTCAGGGGGCTTTGGGGACAGTAGGGGGGTGGGGACAGAGGGACATGGGGAGGGGACAGAGGGGACATGGGGTGGGGACAGAGGGACATGGGTGGGGACAGAGGGACATGGGAGGGGACAGCTCAGGGGACAGAGGGACACTGGGGTGGGGACACAGAAGGAGACAACGGGGTTGGGGACGAGAGGGACATTAGAAGGGCTTGGGGACACAGAGGAATGGGGACGGAGGGGTGGGACCAAGCAGGGGGGACACTCAGGAGGGGTTGGGGACATAGAGGACATGGGACAGGGGAAGAGGGACACAGGGAGGGCTGGGACAGCCAGGAGGGGTTGGGGACAAGAGTGGGACATCAAGGGGTGGGGACACCAGGACGGGGTGGGGACACAGCATCAGGCTTCTGGGTGACACAGAGACCACAGGGGAACGGGATCAAGCTCGGGCGTGGGACAGAGGACAGGGGGGCGGTCAGGGACAGGGGGGTGGGGACACACAGAGGGGTTCGGGGACACGGGGGGGTCAGGGGACACGGGGGGGAGTTCGGGGCCTGGGGACACACCAGAGGTGAGTTGGTGGCCCACGGAGGTCGGGCACTCCGATGGCGTCGTGGGGATTCAGGGTTCTTGGTGGACAGCCGAGGGGTTGGGGACATCTCAGAGGGGTTGGGGACACCAAGCAGGGCTTGGGGACATTCAGGAAGGGTTGGGGACACCAAGCAGGGCTTGGGGACATTCAGGAGGAGTTGGAGACACCCAGGAAGGGTTGGGGACACCAAGCAGGGGTTGGGGACACCCAGGAGGGGTTGGGGACACCAAGAAGGGGTTGGGGACATTCAGGAGGGCTTGGGGACACCCAGGAAGGGTTGGGGACACCAAGCAGGGGTTGGGGACATTCAGGAGGGGTTGGGGACACCAAGCAGGGGTTGGGGACACCCAGGAGGGGTTGGGGACACCCAGGAGGAGCTGGGGACACCAAGCAGGTGCCACCTGGCGTGTCCTGAGGCCCTCAGAGCACAGAGATCCACAGGGGGAATTCGGGATTCGAATGTCTGTGGTCATCACCGGGCAGGGACACGGCGGGGTCGGGGTTTGGGGACACCAGGGGGGGTTTGGGGACACCAGGGGGGTTCGGGGACACCGGGGGGGTTTGGGGACACCAGGGGGGGGTTTGGGGACACGGGCACACACCGGCTGGTTGAGGTGGTGGCCCACGGAGTCGGCCAGCGTGCCGATGGCGTCGTAGAGGATGAGCAGGTTCTTGTGCTGGTACTTGCCGAAGGCGAACACCAGCGTGTCCAGGATGAAGCTCAGGTACGGCACCAGCTCCGTGCACGCCTCCTCCTCCAGCGTGGCGAAGGCGCTGCGGGGACAGGGACACCCCAAAAACCTCGTGGGGACACCCAAAAACCTCGTGGGGACACCCCAAAAACCTCGTGGGGACACCCCAAAACCCTCGTGGGGACACCCCAAAACCTCAGGGGATCCCCCAGAGCAGCGCGGGGGCCCCGCCGGGTCAGGCAGTACGAACACAGAACGTCCTCACTGGGATCGGGGCAGTGCTGTCATCACCCCCAGCGGGCTCCTGGGTGTCCCCAATGTCACCTGGCCCACCTGTCCCACCCTGTGTCCCCAGTGTCACCTGTCCCACCCTGTGTCCCCAATGTCACCTGTCCCATCTGTCCCACCCCACCATCCCCAGTGTCCCTGTCCCACCCTGTGTCCCCAGTGTCACCTGTCCCATCTGTCCCACCCTGTGTTCCCAATGTCACCTGTCCCACCCTGTGTCCCCAATGTCACCTGTCCCATCTGTCCCCCTGCAGTGTCACCCATCCCATCCCATCTGTCCCCGCCCATTGTCACTGTCCCACCCCAGTGTCCCCATCCCACCTGTCCCTGTCCCTGTCCCACCCATCCCATCCCACCTGTCCTTGTCCCATCTCCCCACAGTGTCCCAGTGTCACCTGTCCCACCCATCCCATCTCCCCACAGTGTCCCAGTGTCACCTGTCCCATCCATCCCACTTGTCTCTGTCCCATCCATCCCATCCTATTGATCCCATCCCATCCCATTGATCCCATTGATTCCATTGATCCCATTGATTCCATCCCATTGATCCCATTGATTCTGTCAATTCCATCCTATCCCATTGATTCCATCCCATTGATCCCATTGATTCCATCCCATTGATCCCATTGATTCCATCCCATCCCATTGATCCCATTGATCCCATTGATCCCATCCCATTAATCCCATTGATCCCATTGATTCCATCCCATCCCATTGATCCCATCGATTCCATCCCATCCCATCTCATCCCATCCCATCCCACCTGTCCCCCCTGTCCCCCCATCCCTGTCCCCCCCCAGTGTCACCTATCCCATCCCACCCATCCCACCTGTCCCACCCATCCCATCTCCCCCCAGTGTCCCCTGTCCCTGTCCCACCCATCCCACCTGTCCCACTCCTCCCATCCCACCTGTCCCACCCATCCCATGTCCCCACAGTGTCCCCAGTGTCCCCTGTCCCACCCATCCCACCCGTCCTTGTCCCACCTGTCCCACCCATCCCATGTCCCCACAGTGTCCCCTGTCCCTGTCCCACCTGCAGGCGGCCTCCTGCACGCGCTTGTTGCCGTCCAGGATGCGCTGCAGCTCCATCCCACCCCACCTGTCCCACCTGTCCCACCCATCCCATGTCCCCACAGTGTCCCCAGTGTCCCCTGTCCCACCCATCCCATCTCCCCAGTGTCCCCAGTGTCCCCTGTCCCACCCATCCCATGTCCCCACAGTGTCCCCATTGTCCCAGTGTCCCCTGTCCCACCTGCAGGCGGCCTCCTGCACGCGCTTGTTGCCGTCCAGGATGCGCTGCAGCAGCTCGGTCATGAGGGGTTTCAGGTAGAGCTCGGGGGGCTGCGCCACCACCCAGTGCGCGTAGCGGCTCAGGGTCCAGCAGGCGATGGAGCGCACCAGGGCCTTGCGGTCGGCCAGGCAGCGGATCAGGTGTGGGATGAGCTCGGGCAGGTACGGCACCATGCCCTGCATGCAGCCTGAGAGAGGGGATCAGGTGTGGGATGAGCTCGGGCAGGTAGGGCACCATGCCCTGCATGCAGCCTGTGGGACATGAAATCAGCTCGGGCAGGTACGGCACCATGCCCTGCATGCACCCTGAAACACGGGATCAGGTGTGGGATGAGCTCGGGCAGGTACGGCACCATGCCCTGCATGCAGCCTGAGAGACACGAAATCAGCTCGGGCAGGTAGGGCACCATGCCCTGCATGCACCCTGAAACATGGGATAGGTGTGGGATCAGGTGTGGGATCAGGTGTGGGATGAGCTCGGGCAGGTACGGCACCATGCCCTGCATGCAGCCTGAAACACGGGGACAGGTGTGGGATCAGGTGTGGGATGAGCTCGGGCAGGTACGGCACCATGCCCTGCATGCAGCCTGGATGGACAGGTGTGGGATCAGGTTGGGATGAGCTCGGGCAGGTACGGCACCATGCCCTGCATGCACCCTGAGAGACATGAATAGCTCGGGCAGGTACGGCACCATGCCCTGCATGCACCCTAACAGGGGACAGTGTGGTAGGGGGATCAGGTGGGGTGTGTTGTAGGATCAGTCGGATAGTGGGATGAGCTCGGGCAGGTACGGCACCATGCCCTGCATGCACCCTGAAACACGGGACAGGTGTGGGATCAGGTGTGGGATCAGGTGTAGGATCAGGTGTAGGATCAGGTGTAGGATCAGGTGTGGGATCAGGTGTGGGATCAGGTGTAGGATCAGGTGTGGATCAGGTGTGGGATCAGGTGTGGGATCAGGTGTGGGATCAGGTGTGGGATCAGGTGAGGATCAGGTGCGGGATCAGGTGTGGGATCAGTGTGGGTGAGTGGATCAGGTGTGGGATCAGGTGACGGGAGTCAGGTGCGGGATCAGGTGCGGGATCAGGTGTGGATCAGGTGTGGGATCAGTGTGGATCAGGTGTGGATCAGGTGCGGGATCAGGTGTGGGATCAGGTGGGGATCAGGTGTGGGATCAGGTGTGGGATTGGGATCAGGTGTGGGATTGGGATCAGGTGGGATCAGGTGTGGGATCAGGTGTAGGATCAGGTGTGGGATCAGGTGTGGGATCAGGTGTGGGATCAGGTGCGGGATCAGGTGTGGGATCAGGTGTGGGATCAGGTGTAGGATCAGGTGTGGGATCAGGTGTGGGATCAGGTGTGGGATCAGGTGCGGGATGAGCTCGGGCAGGTACAGCACCATGCCCTGCATGCAGCCTGTGGGGTGGGCAGGGGGAGTTTTTGGGGTGCCCCAGAGTATTTTGGGGTGCCCCAGGGTGTTTTGGGGTGCCCACCTACAGCGATGGCCCCCAGGACCAGGATCCCCTAGACTGGGGTGGGTTTGGGGCTGTGTTTGGGGTCCCCTGGATTGGAGGATGGATTTGGGGCTGATTTTGGGGTCCCCTGGATCAGGATGGATTTGGGGCTGATTTTGGGGTGCCCCAGGGTATTTTGGGGTGCCCACCTTCAGCGATGGCGCCCAGCACCAGGATCCTCTGGATTGGAGGATGGATTTGGGGCTTTGTTTGGTGTCCCCTGGATCAGGATGGATTTGGGGCTGATTTTGGGGTCCCCTGGATGGGAATGCATTTGGGGCTGATTTTGGGGTCCCCCCGGGTATTTTGGGGTGCCCACCTTCAGCAATGGCCCCCAGGACCAGGAAGCTCTGGATTAGGACAGGCTGGGGGCTTTGTTTGGGATCTCCTGGATTGGAGGATGGATTTGGGGATGATTTTGGGGTCTCCTGGATCGGGATGGATTTGGTGCTGATTTTGGGGTCCCCCCGGGTGTTTTGGGGTGCCCACCTTCAGCGATGGCGCCCAGAACCAGGATCCCCTAGACTGGGACGTGTTTGGGGCTGTGTTTGATGTCCCCTGGATTGGGGGCTGATTTTGGGGTCCCCTGGATCGGGATGGATTTGGGGCTGATTTTGGGGTCCCCCTGGGTATTTTGGGGTGCCCACCTTCAGCGATGGCGCCCAGCACCAGGATCCCCTAGACTGGGACAGGTTTGGGGCTGATTTTGGGGTCCCCGAGGGCGTTTTGGGGTGCCCACCTTCAGCGATGGCGCCCAGGACAGGATACCCTGGATCAGGATGGATTTGGGGCTGATTTTGGGGTCCCCGAGGGCGTTTTGGGGTGCCCACCTACAGCGATGGCGCCCAGGACAGGATACCCTGGATCGGGATGGATTTGGGGCTGATTTTGGGGTGCCCTGGATTGGAGGATGGATTTGGGGCTGATTTTGGGGTGCCCCCGGGTGTTTTGGGGTGCCCACCTTCAGCGATGGCCCCAGCACCAGGATCCCCTAGACTGGGACAGGTTTGGGGCTGTGTTTGATGTCCCCTGGATTGGGGGCTGATTTTGGGGTCTCCTGGATTGGGATGGATTTAAGGCTGATTTTGGGGTCCCCTAGGATATTTTGGGGTGCCCACCTTCAGCAACAACCCCCAGGACCAGGATCCCCTAGACTGGGACAGGTTTGGGGCTGTGTTTGGGGGTCCCCTGAATCGGGACGGGTTTGGGGCTGATTTTGGGGTGCCCCCGGGTATTTTGGGGTGCCCACCTACAGCAATGGTCCCCAGGACCAGGATCCTCTGGATTGGAGGATGGATTTGGGGCTGATTTTGGGGTCCCCTGGATCGGGATGGATTGGGGGCTGATTTTGGGGTCCCCTGGATGGGAGGATGGATTTGGGGCTGATTTTGGGGTCCCCCCAGGTGTTTTGGGGTGCCCACCTTCAGCGATGGCCCAGGACCAGGATCCCCTAGACTGGGACGTGTTTGGGGCTGTGTTTGGTGTCCCCTGGATTGGGGGCTGTGTTTGGGGTCCCCTGGATCAGGATGGATTTGGGGCTGATTTTGGGGTGCCCCAGGATATTTTGGGGTGCCCACCTTCAGCGATGGCGCCCAGAACCAGGATCCCCTAGACTGGGACGTGTTTGGGGCTGTGTTTGATGTCCCCTGGATCGGGATGGATTTGGGGCTGATTTTGGGGTCCCCCAGGGTATTTTGGGGTGCCCACCTTCAGCGATGGCGCCCAGCACCAGGATCCCCTGGAGTGGGGTGGGTCTGGGGCTGTGTTTGATGTCCCCTGGATTGGGGGCTGTGTTTGGGGTCCCCTGGATGGGAGGATGGATTTGGGGCTGATTTTGGGGTCCCCCAGGGTATTTTGGGGTGCCCACCTTCAGCGATGGCACCCAGCACCAGGATCCCCGACTCCTTGACCACCCACTCGAGGTGGAAGAGCAGCTCCTTGAGCAGGGGCAGCAGGTGGGGCAGCAGCTCCTCCCGGAACACGTTGGCCAGCACGTCCAGCGCCGCCGCCGAGCACTTCCCTGGGCACGCGGGGGTTAACGGGGGCACCAAAACCCACGGGGGGGACCCCAAACCCATCAGGGGGACCCCAAAACCCACGGGGGCACCCCAAACCCATCAGGGGGACCCCAAAACCCACGGGGGCACCCCAAACCCATCAGGGGCACCCCAAACCCATCAGGGGGACCCCAAAACCCACAGGGGCACCCCAAATCCATCAGGGGGACACCACAGAACCCCCCAGATCTACCCCAAACCCATCAGGGGGACACCACAGAACCCACAGGGACACCCCAAACCCATCAGGGGGACCCCAAAACCCACGGGGGCACCCCAAACCCATCAGGGGGACCCCAAAACCCACAGGGGCACCCCAAACCCATCAGGGGGGCACCCCAAACCCACCAGGGGGACCCCAAACCCACCGGGGGCATCCCAAACCCATCGGGGGGACACCACAAAACCCCCCAGATTCACCCCAAATCCATCAGGGGGACCTCAAAACCCCCCAGATTCACCCCAAAATCCCCCATATCCACCCTAAACCCCCAGATCCACCCTAAACCCCCAGGATCCACCTCAAATCCATCAGGGGGACACCCCAAACCCCCAGATTCACCCCAAACCCCCCAGATTCACCCCAAAACCCCCCAGTTTCACCCCAAAATCCCCAGATCCACCCTAAACCCCCAGGATCCACCTCAAATCCATCAGGGGGACACCACAAAACCCCCCAGATTCCACCCCAAACCCATCAGGGGGACACCACAAAACCCCCCAGATTCACCCCAAACCCACAGTGACCCCCAAACCCCCCAGGATTCACCCCAAAGTCCCCCAGATTCACCCTAAACCCCCCAGGATCCACCTCAAATCCATCATGGGGACACCCCAAAACCCCCCAGATCCACCCCAAACCCCCCAGATTCACCCCAAACCCCCCAGATTCACCCCAAACCTGTCCCTACTGAGGTTCCAGTCACTCAGCGTGTTGTCATTGTCCCCAGATCCCCCAGATTCACCCCAAAACCTCTCAGGGACACCCCAAACCCCCCAGGATCCACCCCAAACCCCCCCAGATTCACCCCAAAACTCCCCAGTTTCACCCCAAAATCCCCATCCGTACTGAGGTTCCAGTCGCTGAGCGTGTCGTCGTCGTCCCTAAATCCCCCAGTTTCACCCCAAACCCCCCAGATCCACCCCAAATCCCCCAAACCCATCCGTACTGAGATTCCAGTCGCTGAGCGTGTCATTGTCGTCCCCAAATCCCCCAGATTCACCCCAAAACCCACTAGGGACACCCCAAACCCCCCAGTTTCACCCCAAACCCCCCAGATTCACCCCAAACCCCCCAGATTCACCCCAAAACCCCCCAGATTCACCCCAAAACCCCCCAGTTTCACCCCAAACCCCCCAGATTCACCCCAAAACCCCCCAGTTTCCCCCCAAACCCCCCAAACCCCCCATTCCCATCCCTACTGAGGTTCCAGTCGCTGAGCGTGTCATTGTCATCCCCAAACCCCCCAGTTTCACCCCAAATCCCCCATTCCCAGTCCGTACTGAGGTTCCAGTCGCTCAGCGTGTCATCGTTGTCCCCAAATCCCCCAGATCCACCCCAAAACCCCCCAGATCCACCCCAAAAACCCCATCCCTACTGAGATTCCAGTCGCTCAGCGTGTCATTGTCGTCCCTAAATCCCCCAGATTCACCCCAAAACCCCCCAGATTCACCCCAAACCCCCCAGATTCACCCCAAACCCGTCCGTACTGAGGTTCCAGTCGCTCAGCGTGTCGTCGTTGTCCCCAAACCCCCCACATTCACCCCAAACCCCCGGTTTCACCCCAAACCCCCCAAATTCACCCCAATTCCCCATTCCCGTCCCTACTGAGGTTCCAGTCGCTCAGCGTGTCGTCGTCGTCCTCGTCGTCCCCGTCGCCGTCGCCGTCCCCGCGCTGCTCCTCGTGCGCCAGCGTCACCGTGCGCGATTTGTGGAAGCGCGGTTTGATGTCCTGCTCGCTGTCGGGCACCGCCTCGTCCTCCTCCACGTCGCCCTGCGGGAATCGCGACGTGGTGCCATTGTATCGCGACATGATGTCGTTGTATCGCGACGTGGTGTCGTTGTATTGCGACATGATGTCGTTGTATTGCGACATGATGTCATTGTATCACGACATGATGTCGTTGTATCGCGACATGGCACCGGTGTATCACGACGTGGAACCAGTGTATCATGACATGACACCATTGTATCGCGACATGGCACCCGTGTATCACAACGTGGCACCGGTGTATTGCAACATGGCACCATTGTATCGCGACATGGCACCAGTGTATCGTGACATGGCACCGGTGTATTGCGACATGGCACCAGCGAATCGTGATGTGGCACCAGCGAATCGTGACATGGCACCGCTGTACCACAACGTGACAGCGTTGCATTGCGACGTGACAGCTCTGTGTTGCGACATGGCACTATTGTATCATGATATGACATCGCTGTATCGCTACATGGCACCGTTATTTCACGACATGGCACCATTGTATCACAATACGGGACCATTGCATCACGACGTGATGTCATCGCGACGTGATATCATCGCGACATGACGTCATCGTGACAGAGCCCCCCCCCGTGGCGGATCAGACAGTACGAACACAAGTGACCATCAGGGGGGTCAGTCTGAAGCTGTCATCATCTCCAGTGCCCCCAGTACCCCCCCAGTGCCCCCAGTGCCCCCCCAATGCCCCCCAGTGCCCCCCCAGTGTCCCCCCAGTGCCCCCCCAGTGTCCCCCCAGTACCCCCCAGTGCCCCCCAATGCCCCCCCCGTCCCCCCCAGTGCCCCCAGTGCCCCCCCAGTGCCCCCCAGTACAGCCCCAGTGCCCCCCCAGTGCCCCCCAGTGCCCCCCAGTGCCCCCCAGTCCCCCCAGTGCCCCCCAGTGCCCCCCGTGCCCACCTTGAGCAGGATGATGTCGATCTCCGAGTACCTCATGCCGTGCACCAGGATCGGGATCAGCCTGGACGGGGCAGATTGTGGGGTCAGTCTGGGGGGTTTGGGGTCAGTTTGGGGGATTTGGGGTCACTCTGGGGGATTTGGGGTCAGTTTGGGGTCGATTTGGGGTGGAGTTTGGGGTAGATCTTAGGGTATATTTCGGGTATTTAGGCTCACTCACTGCACCAGGTGCGCTGTACATTTTGGGGTGAATTTGGGGTATATTGGGGTATATTTTGGATACGTTTACGGCTCACTCACTGCACCAGGTGTGCTGTACATTTTGGGGTGAATTAGGGGTGAATTTGGGGTATATTCTGGGTATATTTTGGGGTAGGTTTGGGTACATTTATGGCTCACTCACTGCACCAGGTGTGCTGTGGGTTTTGGGGTAATTTGGGGTATATTTGGGTACATTTTGGGGTAGATTTGGGTATATTTTAGGCTCACTCACTGCACCAGGTGTGCTGTGGATTTTGGGTATATTTTGGGTGTATTTTGGGGTAGATTTGGGTACATTTTAGGCTCACTCACTGCACCAGGTGTGCTGTGGATTTGGGGTATATTTTGGGTATATTTTGGGGTAGATTTGGGTACATTTTAGGCTCACTCACTGCACCAGGTGCGCCATGGATTTAGAGGCGGATTTGGGGTATATTTTGGGTATATTTTGGGGTAGATTTGGGTATATTTTAGGCTCACTCACTGCACCAGGTGTGCTGTGGGTTTTGGGGTAATTTGGGGTATATTTGGGTACATTTTGGGTACATTCACGGCTCACTCACTGCACCAGGTGCGCTGTGGGTTTTGGGGTAATTTGGGGTATATTGGGATATATTTAGGGTACATTTATAGGTCACTCACTGCACCAGGCGTGCTGTGCATTTTGGGGTGAATTTGGGGTGAATTTGGGTATATTTTAGGCTCACTCACTGCACCAGGTGTGCTGTACATCTTGGGGTGAATTTGGGGTGTATTTTGGGTATATTTTGGGGTAGATTTGGGTACATTCATGGCTCACTCACTGCACCAGGTGCGCCGTCAGCACGTCCTTGCAGATGGGCTGCTCGGCCAGCGTCAGCCAGAACTCGCAGGCCTCCAGCGCCACGTTCTCGTCGCTGTCCTGCGTCCTCTGCAGCATGTACTGAGGGTGGGGGGCACAGGTGAGCTCACAGGGAGCCCCCAGACCCCTCCCCCGGCCCAGGGAGCCCCCAGACCCCTCCCCCGGCCCAGGGAGCCCCCAGCCCCTCACCTGGATGATGCTGTACATGTGCGGGATCAGGCGGTCGATCCTCACCTCCAGCAGCATCACCAGCGCCCGGCACACGTTCTTGCGAACCTCGGGGTCCTCGTCCACCGCCAGCGCAAACAGGTGCTGGGGAGGGGGACAGGTGAGACCCCCAGGGACACCCAGGGACACCCAGGGACCCCCAGGGACACCCAGGGACCCCCAGGTGCTGGGGAGGGGACAGGTGAGACCCCCAGGTGATGGGGAGGGGGACAGGTGAGACCCCCAGGGACACACAGGGACCCCCAGGTGATGGGGGGGGACAGGTGAGACCCCCAGGGACACACAGGGACACCCAGGGACCCCCAGGTGCTGGGGAGGGGGACAGGTGAGACCCCCAGGTGATGGGGAGGGGACAGGTGAGACCCCCAGGGACCCCCAGGTGATGGGGAGGGGGACAGGTGAGACCCCCAGGGACACACAGGGACCCCCAGGTGATGGGGAGGGGACAGGTGAGACCCCCAGGTGATGGGGGGGGGACAGGTGAGACCCCCAGGGACCCCCAGGTGATGGGGAGGGGACAGGTGAGACCCCCAGGTGATGGGGGGGGGGACAGGTGAGACCCCCAGGTGATGGGGGGGGGACAGGGGAGACCCCCAGGGACCCCCAGGTGAGACCCCCAGGGATCCCCAGGGACCCCCAGGTGATGGGGTGAGGGGACGGGTGAGACCCCCAGGGACCCCCAGGTGAGACCCCCAGGGACAGGTGAGACCCCCAGGTGCTGGGAAGGGGACAGGTGAGACCCCCAGGGACACACAGGTGAGACCCCCAGGTGCGCCCCCACCTCGATGAAGGTGTCGATGTTCTCCATCAGCGCCTGCGCCCGGTCCATGATGAACTGATTCACACAGGCGATGGCGTGGGACCTGGCCGGGGGGACAGCGGTCACCTGGGCACCCCCAGAGGCACCTGGGCACCCCCAGACTCACCTGGGCACCCCCAGATCCCACCTGGGCACCCCCAGACTCACCTGGGCACCCCCAAACCCCACCTGGGCACCCCCAGAGGCACCTGGGCACCCCCAGATTGTCCTGGGCACTCCCAGATCCCACCTGGGCACCCCCAGACTCACCTGGGCACCCCCAGATCCCACCTGGGCACTCCCAGACTCACCTGGGCACCCCCAGATTCACCTGGGCACCCCCAGACTCACCTGGGCACCCCCAGATCCCACCTGGGCACCCCCAGATTCACCTGGGCACCCCCAGAGGCACCTGGGCACCCCCAGACTCACCTGGGCACCCCCAGATTCACCTGGGCACCCCCAGACTCACCTGGGCACTCCCAGATCCCACCTGGGCACCCCCAGATTCACCTGGGCACCCCCAGACTCACCTGGGCACCCCCAGACCCCACCTGGGCACCCCCAAACCCCACCTGGGCACCCCCAAATTCACCTGGGCACCCCCAGATCCCACCTGGGCACTCCCAAACCCCACCTGGGCACCCCCAGATCCCACCTGGGCACCCCCAAATTCACCTGGGCACCCCCAGACTCACCTGGGCACCCCCAGATTCACCTGGGCACCCCCAGATCCACCTGGGCACCCCCAGACCTACCTGTTCCCCCTAACCCACCTGTCCCACACCTGATTTTGGGGCTGCAGTGCTTGAAGAACTGCAGGAATTTGGGGATCAGAATTTGAGAATTTGGGGACCAGAACATTTTTGGAAATCAAAAACAATGAATCACCCCCATATCCCCATGTCCCCCAGGTACCTGGGCACAGGTGTGTGCCCACCTGCCTCTCACCTGATTTTGGGGCTGCAGTGCTTGAAGAACTGCAGGAATTTGGGGATCATGACGTTGAGGGGCCGGTTCAGGGCGTCGCTGTCCAGCAGCTCCGAGGAGTCCTCGCAGATTTTCTGCAGCGCCCCAAAGGCCCCCTGGGAGCACAGGTGAGGGCAGGGCAGGAGGGGGCGGGGTCAGCGGAGGCCACGCCCCCTCCCCAGGTGTGTGCCCAGCTGCCCCCCCCAGGTGTGTGCCCAGCTGCCCCCCCCAGGTGTGTGCCCAGCTGCCCCCCCAGGTGCGTGCCCAGCTGCCCCCCCCAGGTGTGTGCCCAGCTGCCCCCCCCAGGTGCACCTCGCAGGTGTTGTAATCCTCGGAGTTGAGCAGGTTACAGAGCTGGGGCAGCAGCTCCGGCCACATCTGCAGCTCGCCCTTGGAGGCGATGGTGGTGATCAGGATACCTGGGGACAGGTGCACAGGTGAGATGAGAATAGGATCTGGGGGATCTGGGGGGAGATTTGGGGGTTCTGAGGGGGTTTTGGGGCAGTTTTGGGGTGTTTGGGGTCCCTTGGAGGCGATGGTGGTGATCAGGATACCTGGGGACAGGTGCACAGGTGAGATGGGAACGGGGTTTGGAAGAGATTTGGGGTTTTTGGGGAGGTTTGAGGGGGTTTCTGGGTGTTTGGGGTCCCATCTGCAGTTCCCCCTTGGAGATGATGGTGGTGATCAGGATACCTGGGGACAGGTGCACAGGTGAGATGACAATAGGATCTGGGGGAGATTTGGGGGGTTTTGGGGGATTTGGGGGCAGTTTTGGGGTGTTTGGGGTCCCATCTGCAGCTCGCCCTTGGAGGCGATGGTGGTGATCAGGATACCTGGGGACAGGTGCACAGGTGAGCTGGATTTGGGGGGATTTGAGGGGGTTTTGGGGGGTCCCACAGGTGACCAGAGCTCCCAGAGCAGTTTTTGGGTCAGGGTTTAGGGTCCCACAGTTCCCCAGGTGTGTGCCCCAGGTACCCAGGTGTGCCCAGGTGTGCCCCAGGTGTGTGCCCAGGTGTGTGCCCAGGTGTGTCCCACATGCCCCGAGGTGTGTGCCCAGGTGTGCCCAGGGGTGTTTTGTGTCAGGATTTTGGCTCACACAGTTCCCCAGGTGTGCCCAGGTGTGCCCCCAGGTACCCAGGTGTGCCCCCCAGGTACCCAGGTGTGCCCAGGTGTGCCCAGGTGTGTGCCCAGGTGTGCCCCAGGTACCCAGGTGTGCCCAGGTGTGCCCCCAGGTGTGCCCAGGTGTGTGCCCAGGTGTGCCCTCACCGATGGTGGCCCAGATCAGCGAGGAGGCGTCACCCAGGTGTAACCCAGGGGTGTTTTGTGTCAGGATTTTGGCTCACACAGTTACCCAGGTGTGCCCAGCTGTGTCCCAGTGGTGCCCCCAGGTACCCAGGTGGGCCCAGGTACCCAGGTGTGTCCCAGGTGTGTGCCCAGGTGTGCCCTCACCGATGGTGGCCCGGATCAGCGAGGAGGCGTCGCCCAGGTGTAACCCAGGGGTGTTTTGTGTCAGGATTTTGGCTCACACAGTTACCCAGGTGTGTCCCCCAGGTACCCAGGTGTGTCCCAGGTGTGCCCAGGTGTGCCCAGGTGTGTCCCAGGTGTGTCCCAGGTGTGCCCAGGTGTGCCCAGGTGTGTGCCCTCACCGATGGTGGCCCGGATCAGCGAGGAGGCGTCGCCCAGGTGGTTCAGGCACTCCTGTTTGATGAACTCGGCCACGGGCGGGGGGAAGCTCTGGAAATGAGCCTTGACGTTGTTCTTGAGGATCAGCCCGCTCAGCGAGCGCGTGGGCTCATCTGGGGGGCACAAATGGGGTCTGTGAGCCCCCCCGGGGGTCACCTGTGCCCCCAGAGCCCCCCAGGACCCCCCCAGAACCACCCCAGAGCCCTGGGACCCCCCTTGGGACCCCCCAGACCCCCGGGATCAGCCCGCTCAGCGAGCGCGTGGGCTCATCTGGGGGGCACAAATGGGGTCTGAGCCCCCCCCAGGGGTCACTGAGACCCCCCAGGGGTCACCTGTGCCCCCCAGGGGTCACCTGTGCCCCCCCCAGGGGTCAGTGACACCCCCAGACCCCCTCAGGACCCTCCCCACCTTCAGACTTGAGGCGGGTGAGCACGAAGATCAGGTAATTGTTGAAGTCGGGGAATTGGTTCAGCTGCTTCAGCTTCTGCACGGGGGGGTCAAGGAGGGACAGGGACCCCCAAGGACCCCCCCAGAGACCCCCAGGGACATCCAGGGACCCCCACCCCACAAGACAAAGAACCCCCTTCCCCAGGGGTCTGAATCCCCATTCCTGGGGGTCCCAGCTCCATCCTGGGTGTCTCAACCCCATCCTGAGGGTCCCAATCCCATCCTGAGGGTCCCAATCCCATTCTGGGGGTCCCAGCCCCATTCTGGGGGTCCCAATCTCATCTCTGGTGGTCCCAGCCCCATCCTGGGGGTCCCAGCCCCATCCTGGGGGTCCCAGCCTCATCTTTGGGGTCTCAGCCCCATCTTTTGGGGGTCCCATCTCAT